>NC_137786.1:116795253-117046135 GCF_963383645.1 Muscardinus avellanarius | reverse complement strand
TTTATTCCAGTACAGGTGTGGACTGCTGCCCCTCTACTAATGACTATGGTATAAAATGACTCAGACATAAGCCTGTACCCAGAGATTCGTGGCCTTGTAATGTTTGTTCTTTTTTGACATGCAAGTTTAAGCAAAGGAAGAGAAACTGAGACCTCATTTATGTGGTAGAAGTGGGAATCAGGATCCAGCTCAGTCACTTCTGGGAATCCTGAGAGCTTCTGGCATCCCCTGTGGTCCCTGTGAGGCCTTGGCAGTTCTAGGGAGTGGCAGCGTAGAGGAGCTTGCTGTTGGGTCAGCTAGGTATGGACAAAGGGAAGAGACATCTTCAGCAGTCTGAACCTAAGAATTAGGCTCTGCCAGACACTGCTGCTGGGCCTTCACTCCTGGAGGAACAGCCAGAGTCTACTCACCTGAAAGAGGCCTGAGAAGAGCCATCTGCTCAAGATATGCAGTCAGAGCCTCTGCTTCGCTGCTGCAAGAGAGTATAACCAAGTTCTGTTGCAGGGCCTGCAAGGGAAGTAGATGGGCCCATGTCCTGCTCCTCAGTACCACCAGTGGCCAAACAGAACTGCTGTGGAGGACACTGGAGCCTGGGCAGGTGGCCTGGTCCTGGTCAGCATCACGCAGGACTCAGGACTGTGTGCAGGTGGCACCAGGGGCTGTCCTTTAACAAACCTATGGCTAGTGATCAAGATTTGACACACCCTGGCTTTTCTTTTGTTGCCAAAGTATTGCCAAGCAAACCTATTTGCCCTTGCCCCTTGATACAAATTTGTGAAAACCATGCTTTGTATAGAGACCATAGTTCATCTGCCTTATCTGGGGCGGGAGGTGGGGGACTTTGTTTTTTCTTTCTTCTGTGTAAGCTAGTTATCTGGAGTTATTTTCTGCTGGGCATTTGTTTTTTATTTCTTTCATTTTTGTGGTACTAGGAATTGAAGTCAGGTGGGTTACCTCAAAGCTATACCTCCAGTCCCATTTTATTTTTATATTGAAACAGGGTTACCTGGGCATGGTGGTCATGCGAGTAATCCCAGTACTTGGGAGGCTGAGACAGGAGGATCACGGGGTCTAGGACATCCTTACCTACTTAGGTGCTCCACAACTTAGTGAGATTCTGTTTCAAAATAAAGAATAAAAAACAGGGCTGGGGGTGTAGCCTGGAAATAAAATGCCCCTGGATTCAATCCCCAGATCCGCTAAATAAATAAATAAATAAATAAATAAATAAATAAATAAATAAAAGAAATAGGATCTCACTAAGTTGCTGAGGCTGGTTTCAAACCTGCAGTCCTCCTATTTCAAACTCCAAAGTACTTGGACTACAAGTGTACCCCACCACACCTGGCTGGGCATCTATTTTGAACTTTTTTTCCCCTCTGATCACCTTTAGGCAGCAAAAGAGCTATAGAGTGAAACATATATGTATGTATGCTTCCTAAGCTGGGTTCAGTAACACATGCCAATAATACCAGTATTTGAGAGGCCGAGGCAGGAGGATCTCAGGTTAAAAGTCAGCCTCAGTAACTTAGTGAGACCCTGTATCAAAATAAAAAATAAAAAAAGGCTGGGGGTATAGCTCAGAGGTAGACTGCCCCTGGCTTCAATTCCCAGTCTTCTAATTGATTATTGATGAATTACATGTATGGTATATTGTGGGGAGCCATTAAGGCTTTCCCCTAAAAGAATATTTCTGGCTCAGCTGACTGTCCTTCACCCAGAGTCAACAAGGTTTGGGGTCATGGAAAGTTCAGAGTAAAATGTTTGGGTGGTGGCACAAGGGTACTGATTAACCTATCTGTAATATATGTGCTTTGGATTGGTCTTTATTGTATTCTGGTGGTGGTAGCACGAGGATATTGATTGACCTGTAACTGTATAAATACCTCTAGAAAAACAAACCCAGCATTGGCGCAATAGAGAATACTGACCCAGAAGTAGTCATCGACCAGTAGAGATATTGACCCAGCAGCAGGGGTCGGCCAGTAGAGATAATAGGCTGGCGGTCCCCCACGTTAGAATAAATTAAATATTCTGAGAATCAAATTCTTAGAGTTGAATTCTTCATCCTCACGCCTCCCTTCGGAACCTGTACTTTTGCCGGCTGGCTCCGGCAGTATATCAATCTATTTCTCATCTACACAGGATTGGGCAGCTGCTCCTATAAAGAACCAGACAGTCAATATTTTTGGCTTACAGGGGCATATGGTTTCTGTAGCAACTAGTTGACTATAGCTTACAGTGCAAGAGCGGGCATATTGTCACTCATAAATGAACAAGCAGGACTATACTACAAAAACATTGATTATAAAGAGTGAAACTTGAATTTCATATCATTTTCATGTGTCACAAAATATAATTTTTCTCAATCATTTAAAAAAATTAAAAAAAAATATTTGGTAAGTGTAAACACCATACTTCGTTTGCAGGCCATACACAGGCTGGTAGCAGGCAAGCTGGCCCACAGGCCATAGCTCCCAACTTCAAGTCTTTCAGGCATCCGCTGTGCTCCCTGAGAGCCATCCTGGCGTCATACTCAGCAGGCAGTGGACCAGGCCAGAGAGGACAAGGCTTGAGCACATGACGTGTCTCTTACTTTCCAAATTGGGCAAATAGAAGGCTGGTTTCACACTACTCTTGTATGCTCAGGTGCTCCTTGTGGGAAGACACACTTAGCGTCTGGCACATTCCAGGGTTGGGCTCACTGTGCTAGCACCACTGGTGCTACAGGTAGAAGCGGTCTTCTGAGGGTGGGAAGACAGATACTCTGGTTTAGTGGTGAAAAGAATCACCAGAAAGCAACTTCTCTAGGGAGGAAATGAAGTAAGCTGGGTCCTGGGTCACTCTGCTTGAGCAGTCCCTTGCCTCTCAGTGCAATTCATTTAGTTACTGGCAGAACGTGAGGTGTCAAAATGCATCCCATTGTATTTCCATCACACTGGTAACTAAGTCATGAAAGTGAGTAGGGTTTTTTTTCATATTTACCCTTTATTTAAAGTAATTACAGATTCACAGTAGACTGCAAGAAACCTATGTGGAGGGCCCATACACCTTCCCCCTGATAAAATCTCACATCCACAGTAACCACTGTATAAAACCAGGACTCTGTCACTACACCATCCACAGAGCTGATTCAGCTTTACTAGGCACACATGCAATCATGCGTGTGCATGCATGTCTGTGCAGTTTTGTAACACACTGTAGCCTTGCAGAGTCATCCCCTCCCTCGTGTCCTCTGCTTTGCTGTCACCACAAACTCCCCGTGAGCCCCTTTAGAGCCACACCCATTCCTTCACCGCCTCTGACCCTGGCATCTTAGTTAAGTATGTTTCAAAGTGGGTCACATTCTGAAGTTCTTGGGTCAGGACCTCAGCAAATCTTTGAAGGGGACAAACTCAATCCATAACAGATCCTTTTGAGATGGGCTTTTTTCAATTAACACAATTCTCTGGAGATTCAGCTAGAGGACAAATGATGTTACACACTGTTTCATGTGTTTCTTTGCTGTCCTCATTCTATCCTCTTTGGTGAAATAGCTTTTCACATATTTTGCTCATTTCCTAATTGGATCGTTTGTTAGTTTACTGTTGAGTGTTTATAGTTCTTTATATATTCTAAATACAATGCCATTGTCTAAAATGTGTTTTGCAAATATTTTTCTCAGGGACTTACATTGTCTTTTCATTCTTTTTTTCTTTTTTCTTTTTGGTACTGGGCATTCTACCTTTGAGCTACGCCCCCAGCCCTATTTTTTATTCTGTATTTTGAAACACAGTCTCACTGAGTTGCCAAGGGGCTCCCTAAGTAGCTGGCTGAGGCTGTCCGTGAACCTCGATCCTCCTGTCTCAGCCTCCCAAATGCTGGGATTACAAGAATGCGTCCATGCATGCTCTGCTGTCTTTTCATTCTTATTAAATTTTTTTAAGAGAAGCATTTAAATTTCATGTGGTCAAATTTACCAAAATTCCTCTTATATATCAGGCTTTTGTTATAAGATTTAAGATAAGCCAAATCTCTCTATATCGTCCTGATTCCTGAAATTTATCTCTTATATTCTTTTTTAGAAGATTTATAATTATACATTTTATTTTACTTGCAGTTCTGGGTATCAAACCTGGGTCCTCACACATGCTATACAAATGCTCTACCTCTGAGCCACATCTCCAATCCTTAATTGTCCATTTTACATCTGGTGAGCCCATGACCCATTTTCAGTTGGATTTTGTATGAGATGTGTGGTTTAGGTCAACAGTCATTTCAATAACATGTGGCGATAGGAAAACTGTCCCTCTTCCTTTGAATTACTTTTATATCTTTCTAAAAAATTAATCCAGGCATGGTAGTGCACACCTGTAATTCTAGTACTTGGGAGGCAGAGACAGAAGGATTGCAAGTTTGAGAACTGCCTTAGGAAATAGTGAGATGTTCATCAACCCAGGGAGACCCTGTTTCAAAATAAAAATAAAATAGGGCTGGGGGTGTTGCTCAGAGGTAGACACCTCTGGGTTTAATTCCGAATACCACAAAAAATAAATAATAATAAATCTTGTAATCCCAGTATCAGGATTGCAGGTTCGCAGTCAGCCTCAGCAACTTAGTGAAGCCCTCCACAACTTGATGAGATCCTGTTTCAAAATAAAAAATAAAATAAGGCTGGAAGTATAGCTCAGAAGCAGAATACCCCTGTGTTTAATCCCCAACATTAAACACACACACACACACACACACACACACACACACACAATATAGGACTAGAGGAATAGGTCAGAGATAGACTGCCCCTGAGCTTAGTCCTTAGTCACACACACACACACACACACACACACACACACACACACACACACAATATAGGACTAGAGGAATAGGTCAGAGATAGACTGCCCCTGAGCTTAGTCCTTAGTCACACACACACACACACACACACACACACACACACACACACACACACAAATTAATCAGCCAGGCATGGTGGGAGTGTAGCTTGGAGGTAGAATGCCCCTGGGTTTAATCCTCAGCACCACTAAGAAAGAAAGAAAGAAGGCAGGCAGGCAGGCAAGCTTATCTTTGTTTATGGTTTGTGACCTTTCCTTTTTTGATGAGATGCCATGGAGGAACCCAAGGCCTCACAAGCACAAGTAAGCACTCTACACAGAGCCATATCCTCAGTTCAACCTTGGCATTTTTTTTTTTCAGAATATAGGCCAGTTATTTAGTAGAATGTCCCTCACTTTAGGTTTGCTTGATACTATATCATTAATATATTCAGATTATTCATTCCTGAAAGAAATAATACATAAAAATACTATGTATACATTTGGTTTGTTCCAGAACTATGATATTTTTTTCAGTTGGTCAAGTGATGTTGTCCATGTTTTTCTACCTTAAAATTGACTAAAAAATATTTCATGCTTATTAGTTAACAAACATTTTGTGGAGATGCTTTGAAACTATATGAATATCTTGTTTCTTATCAAACTTTTTTTTTTTTTTGGCGGTACTAGAGATTGAACCCAGGGGCATTCTACCTCCCAGCTACATACCCATCCCTATTTTTTATTATTTATTTTGAAATAGGGTCTCACTAAGTTGCAGAGGGCCTCATTAAGTAGCAGAGGCTGGCTGTGAACCTGTGATCCTCTGTCTCAGCCTCCCAAGTACTCCAAGTATTATAAGCATGTGCTGCCATACCCAGTTCTTATCAAACTTTTACCCACTTACTTTAACATGCAATATAATTCCTGCCTGAATTACTATATTTTGATCGTGGCCAAATGGTAATTTCTAACTATAGCATGTCTTTTATACTTACTAGCTGGCATTCTGCTGGGGTCTGGAGCCTTTACTATTTAGGTGCTCACCTATTTCCCTTAGTATGGGCCAATAGATTTGTTTTTAATTTTGTTTATGTGATACTGTTGATTTGAATTCAGGGACATTCTACCACTGAGCCACAGCCCTTAACCTTTTTATTTTTAAACAGGGCCTTGCTAAATTACTGTTTTCTTCTATCCTTGTACCTGCCATCCTCCTGTTTCAGCCTCCCAAGTACTGAGATTACAAGAGTGTGCTACTATACTCAGCCTGTTTGCTTTTTATTCTCTGTAATCAGCCCTTTATTCAAGGAGCCCTGATTGATTTTAATGGAGAATAGTATTTAGGAGTCAAGATCTGAGTGGAGGAGGATCACAGGTTTCAGGGTAGGCTTAGTACTTAGGAAAACCCTGTTTCAAAAAAATAAAAATAGCTGAGAGTGGTGGTCTTACCTGTAATCCTAGTACTTGGGAGGTGTTCACAGGTGTTAGGCCAGCTTTAGCAACCTAGTGAGAACCTGTTTCAAAATAAAAATTAAAATAGGGATGAGGAATAGCTTGGAGGTAGAACTCCCCTGGATTCAATCCCCAGTACCATAAAAATAATTAGCCAAGTGTGGTGGTACACACCTGTAATCCCAGTACTTGAGAGGCTAAGACAGGAGGATCACAGGTTTGAGGACAACCTCAACAAGTAGTAAAATGCTAGAGAGAACCCCCCCCTTTTTTTTTTGCAGGTCTGGGGATGGAACCCAGGGGCATTTGACCTTCAAGCTACACCCGCTGTCCTATTTTTTATTCTTTATTTTGAAACAGAGTCTCACTAAATTGCAGAGGGCCTCACTAAGTAGCTGAGGCTGTCCGCAAACTGATTTTCTGGGCTCAGCCTCCCAAATGCTGGGATTACAAGTGTGTGCCACCATACCTGGCTTTTTAGAGAGACTCTTTTTAAAAATAAAAATAAAAAGACTGGAGTGTAGCTTGGAGACAGAATGCCCTGGATTCAATCTCCACTACCACAATAAACAAACAAACAAACAAAAAAATGCCAATGTCTGGGTTCTAGGTAGACTCAGTACTATTGGGATATCATTGCTCATAGGCCCCCTCAGTGGAAAGGAAATAGATGTGTGTCTTTTCATGCCTCTACACTGTGTGTGCATGCACACACATGCACACATATTTTTATCTACTTCTGCATTTCCTATCTGTCTAAATTTGTAGTTTCCCACCAATACCTCCAACCATAGACCATTAGCACAAAATTGTCTGTAGCCTTCCCTACATCCACGTGTGTAAGTCCTGCTTCAACAGTAAGAACCTGGCTCTGCTGTCTTCAGTATTACTTCCTTAACTCCCTGTGTGTAATAACCTTCCCAGCCATGCCAACCCCATCCTCCACAACCCTAAGCTCTGGTCCTTTCTTCAAACCTTTCTGCATCACCCTCCATCTGACCTCAGGGTTCACACCAGCACCGCCACTGGGCCTCAAGCCAGCCAAGCCATAGGCCCGGCCACACTGGCTGTGTCCTTGGCCCCATTTGCAACCACTGTGTCCTAAGCCCCGACCAACAGGCAGGGGCAGACTACCAGTGTAATGGAACTCAGAAAGAAATTACAACTTCTACAGAGAAGAAAATTATAATAAAAAGGAAAGAAGAAAAACAATTAGAAAAAAGCTGTTGCAGATACAATATATGACATGTGCTTTATACCAAGGCCCTGTGAAAGTCTGAGGGTGAGAGAGATCTCTTTCTACACTCAGGAAACTTGCAGCTACTGAAGAAGAATTGGTATGCACTAAGAAACATTCTAGGTATCTTTGGTGGTACTGGGGGCGGAACCCAGAGTCTTTCTACTTCCGGGCTATACTCCCAGACCCATTTTATATTTTATTTGGAAACGGTCTCACTAAGTTGCTGAGAGCCTCATTCAGTAGCTGAGGCTGGCTTCCAACCTATGCGATCCTCCTGTCTCGGCCTCCCAAGCACGGGGATTACAAGTGTGCGCCACCACGCCCGGCTACATTCTAGGTATCTATACACGGGACTAGGAAAGAAAAATGAATTCTACCTGAGTAGGCCAGAAGACCAGCAGAGTACCCTCAGTAAATGGTGGACCAGGTCCCAGAAAAGGTCCCATTCAACAGGTGCATGGTTGGGCACAGCTGTGCTCATGGGGGCTAGTGGCCAGGATGTGCAGTCTGTTATGTGTTTTGAAGTGTTTTTGAACTGAGTGGGGCAATACATACCTGCAATCTCAGTATTTGGAAGGCTATAACAAGAGGATCAGAGATTTGATGCCAGCCTCTCAGTAATTTAGCAAAACCCCGTTTCACAATAAAAATATAAACTGAGATAGAAGTCAAATTTTCCTGGGCTCAATACTCAGTGGTACTGGGAATGGAACCCTTCTACCTCCGGGCTACACTCCCAGACCTATTTTATGGTTTTTTTTTTTTAATTTGGAAACAGGGTCTCTTAAGCCAACGAGGCTGGCTTCAAACCTGTGCAATCCTGTCTCCACCTCCCAAGCACAGGGATTACAAG
This sequence comes from Muscardinus avellanarius, assembly GCF_963383645.1. NCBI lineage: Eukaryota > Metazoa > Chordata > Mammalia > Rodentia > Gliridae > Muscardinus > Muscardinus avellanarius. The sequence goes on along the minus strand of NC_137786.1, from coordinate 117,037,776 downwards.
CATGCACTACCACGCTCAGCTAAAAAATATATATTTTTGAAATAACATCTTAAATTCTTAGCATTAAAAATCATCTGAGCTGGGCATGGTGGCACACACATGTAATCCTAGTATTTGGGAGTCTGAAACAGGAGGATCCCAGCCAGGTGCATGGCCAGCCTCAGCAACTTAGTGAGACCCTGTTCAAAATAATAAATAATAAAATAGGGCCAAGGGTGCAGGTCAGAGGCAGAATGCCCCCGCATTCAATTCATAAACAAACGCACACATTATGTAAAAATTGTGCTTTTAAAATTTTAATTTTGTAGCTGGGCATAGTGGTGGACACTTGTAATCCCAGCATTTGGGAGGCTGAGACAGGAGGATCGGGGTTCACTGACAGCCTCAGCTACTTAGTGAGGCCCTCTGCAACTTAGTGAGATCCTGTTTCAAAATAAAGAAGAAAAAGTAGGGCGGGGTTGTAGTTCGGCGGTCGAATGCCCCTGGATTCCATTCCCAAACCCACAAGAAAATTAATTTTGTGCTAGACATGGTAGCATATGCTTATAATTCTAGTACTTGGGAAGCTAAAACAAGAGAATCGCAGGTTTAAGACCAACCAGCCTCAGCAACTTAGCAAAAGTCCTCCACAACTTAATGAGACCCTGGTTTATTGGTTTGTTTGTATTTTCAGTACTAGAAATTGAACCTAGGGGCATTCTACCAGCTATACTCCAGCCCTATTTTTTATTCTTTATTTTCAAACAGGATCTAAGTTGCAGAGGGCCTCATTAAGTACCTGAGGCTGGCCACGAACCTGTGATGCTGCTGTCTCAGCCTCCCAAGTACTGGGATTACAAGCACGCACCACCACACCTGGCTTGTGACCGTTTTTTTTTTTTTTTTTTTTTTGGTACTGGGGGTGGAACCCAGAGGCTTTCTACCTCCGGGCTATACTCCCAGACCCCCCCCCTTTTTTTTTTTTTGGTGGTACTGGGGTTCCTGGAAGCCCTTCTACCTCCGGGCTACACTCCCAGACCTATTTTTACATTTTTATTTGGAAACAGGGTCTCCTAAGCTAGCGCGCAAGGCTGGCTTTGAACCTGCGCGATCCTCCTGTCTCTGCCTCCCAAGCACGGGGATTACAAGCGTGTGCCACCACACCTGGCTTGTGACCCTGTTTTAAAGTAAAAAATAAAATAGGGCTTTGGTATAGCTCAATTATAATGCACCTGAATTCAATCCCTAGTATCACAATAAACCAATAAATAAATGTAAATTTCAACTTTGTTTATAAAAATGGCTGACCCTCTTCACTTTCTAATTGTAGCTGAAGAGCCTACTTCTTTTGGAGCAAAGGGAGATTTGGCTGCTGGTGACCGATGTCACCCTGCAATCAAAGGATAGGAACGACTGCTACCTTCCCAAATCTCTGCCGGTCTGCGTAGCCCCGTCCTGTGTGCTGGGCCCGGAAGTTCTGGGAGCATTGGCCTCAGCTACTCCTCACAGCCTCTTCTTCAAGGATGTGCTCCAAGACCAGGGTGAGCTCGCCTCTTCTTGGCAGCTCTGATTGTGGCAGCTAAGCAGTGCATACAAGATGGCTCCTGTGGCATCCAGATGCTTCTTATCTGGTAATGCTAGCCCAGCACAAATATAACCTGTGTGTTACAGAGGCCCACATTCACAGCCTTGGGCTTTCAAGGACCCCTATTCTGGCCACCTGGGCAGAGCTGTTCCCACAAGGTGCTCAGTGCTGGTACGGCCTGTGGAGATGCCATCAGTAACGCCATGGCAGTCTGCTGGTGTCACTCTGTGTGGGTACAGAAGCCACCTGAATTCATGGCTCGGGTCATCCCTTTTAAAAACAAACCAAAAAGCCAGGTAAGGTGGCACCTGCCTATAATCCTAGTACTTGAAGGCTAAAACAGGAGGATTGCAGAACTGAGGCCAGCCTCAGCAATTTAGCAAGATCCTGTTTCAAAATAAAAAGGCTATGAGTAGCCAGGTATGGTAGCACAAACTTGTAATCCTAGTAGTTGGGAGACTGAAACAGAGGATTGCATGTTTGTGGCCAGCCTCAGCTACTTAGTGAAGCTCTCCAGAACTTAATGAGACTCTGTTTCAAAAATAAAAAATTGGGCTGGGGTTATAGCTCAGAGGTAGCATTCTCCTAGTTCAATCCCCAGTACCAAGACAAAATCTAGGATATTATTATACATGTGTAGTCTTTAATTCGGCCCTTTTTATCTAGCAATCAAACTAAAATTCTGCCTAAGCTGTATTTCTTTTAATAGTTTATTGAGTACATTTTGCAAACCACAAAATTTACCCTTCTCCCATTGAATCTTACTCCAGTATTGGTGTGCTCTTCCATCCTAGCTCCCTGGAGGCTTTGGGGCGTGCTCCTGCACAGCCCCTGTACACCTGGCCACAGGGGCAGGCAGACCATGTCTATTCCTCCCCTCCCCACCTGCAGTACTCCTAGAAGGCCGTCTTTGCTCGTAGAACTGGTGACAGTTTTCTTCAGTGCTTAGGTGATCTGAGGTGTCTTTATTGGCAGGTCAGATGGTTTGTGTTGAGCGCACTGTCCTCCTGCTTCAGAAGCCCCTTCAGTGTGTGGCCTCAGGAGCTGACCCCTGCGCGCTGACTGGCCCGGTGATGCTGGATGAACTCAACTCCCTTACACCCGTCCATTCCATATGCAGTGTGCAAGGTGGGCAGCCCTCTCATTGGAAATGGCATTGATTCCATCTTAAATATTGTACTGTTCTGTATTCACTTGCTCATTTATTTTACAAGTTTCTTTGAGTGCATAAAGGGCACATAAAGGACAAAATGAAGAAGGTGCTTGCCTCTTAGACAAGCACAGGACTATTGCATTTTGAACACTGTTTGGCTATAACAGAGCCGTCACCTTGTTGGGGAGGTCAGGGAAGCTGCCTGAAAGCCAAGAGGCTTGAGCCCATACCTGAAGGGGATGGGGGCAAGGGACCGGACTTATGACAGCAGCAGACCGGGGACACTGGTAAGCTGAGGAACCGGGAGTAGATGGACAGGAAACTGGAGGCAGGGAAGGAGGGAGGGCTGGGAGGAGGCTGGAGGGCCAGCCAAGCATCAGGAGTCTGCTTTGGGGGATATAGGTTTGAAGCCAGCCACCCTCAGCAACTTAGTAAAATCCTGTTTCAAAATAAAAAATAAAAAGGACTGGAGGAATAGCTCAGAGGTAGAATAGACTAGGTAATGACTTGGGTCAAGATGGAGTAGGACACAGCCTGGGAAAGGGTATGTGAGCCACCTCCAAGCTCCTGGCACAGGTATGAAGGTGATGGTGATGCTGTTGGCCAAAGTACAGCATGTAGAGTAAGGCTGCCCTGTGGGGCCATCGAGTCTGTCTGAAGATTGCAGATATGTTTCATACATCTGAAACATTTCCACAGCTGGCTGGACATATAAGTACAGAGCTGAAAATGCCACCGTCTACTTCAACGTTAAAAAAATTAGTAGTAAAGGTAATCCTATAAATACTCCAAAGTACTTCTTGTGTTGCATCCCATAGTTTTAATGCTGCCCTTAAATGAAGTAGGAAGCACCTTACTCCCTCTGCTTCTGTTTTCTGGTTTGGTACTCTGTTCCATGACTGCATGTTTGATAGAAGGCAGTCAAACATGCACCAATCATGGCCTAGTGGTTTCTGTCTTAGAAGAGTATTATTTCTTTACTAGATGCAAGCCTTTTAAGACTTATTATTTCTTCTTGTATAAGTTTTAAAAGATTGAATAGATGAAGAAATTGGCCCAGTTCACCTCAGTTATCAAAATTGGATCATAGAGTTCTGTACTATTCCCTTTTTTATCCTTTTAATGTCTGTTGAGTCAGTAATGATGGCTCTTCTTTCACTTCTCCTCTTACTAATTTATTTCTTTTCCTTTTTATTCTTATTAAGGCTAGCTAGAAGTTTATCTTTTTTTTTTTTTTTTCCATACTGGGGATGGAACCCAGGAGCATTCTACCTTTGAGCTACACCCCTAGCCCTATTTTTTTCTTGGTGAGGGTGTACTAGGGATGTACAGGAACTTTCTACCTCCGGGCCATAATCCAAGACCTGTTTTATATTTTATTTGGAAATGGGATCTTACTAAGTTGCTGAGCGCCTCACTAAGTAGCTGAGGCTGGCTTTGAACCTGCACGATCCTCCTGTCTCAGCCTCCCAAGTACTGGGATTACAAGTGTGTGCCACCATGCCCAGCTCTCAGCCCTATTTTTTATTCTTTATTTCGAAACAGGTCTCACTGAGTTGCAAAGTGCCTTACTATGTAGCTAAGGCTGGCCATGAACTATGATTATCCTGTCTCAGCCTCCCAAATGCTGGGATTACAAGCGTGCACCACCATACCCAGCAAGAAATTTACCCATTTTTATTGATCACTCCAAAGAATGAGATTTGGGATTTATTTACTTATTTATTTATTGGTGCTGGGGAGCATTCTACCTCTAAATCAAAATATTTTGGTAATATTTTTTCTCTTGAGATTTCTCTGATTTGTGTGTTGTTTAATCTCTAGATATTTTGAGATATTCAGCTATTTTTCAGTTATTGATTTTTAGTTTAATTTCTTTTAGGTCTATGAATATAATTGGGACTAGAGGTAGCATATACCTGTGATCCCAGTACATAGGAGGCTAAAACCAGAAGATCGTAAGTTTGAAGCCAGCCTTAGAAACTTAGTGAGCTCCTAAGCCGGGTGTGGTGGCGCACGCTTGTAATCCCCACACTTGGGAGGCTGAGACAGGAGGATTGTGCAGGTTCGAAGCCAGCCTTAGCTACTGAGTGAGGCTCTCAGCAACTTAGTGAGACCCTGTTTCCAAATAAAATATAAAATGGGTCTGGGAGTATGGCCCGGAAGTAGAAAGCCTCTGGGTTCTACCCCCAGTACCACCAAAAAAAAAAAAAAAAAAAAAGAAAGAAAGAAAGAAAGAAAGAAACTTAGATCCAGTTTTAAAATTAAAAAACAAAAAGAATTAAAATCAGAATATTAAGCCAAGAATGATGGCACAAGCTTGTAATCACAGTACTTTGAAGGCTAACCCAGGAAGCTCACAGGTTTAAGGACAGCTTCTGCAACTTAGTGAGACTCTGTTTCAAAATAAAAGAATAAAAATAGGGCTGGGAATATAGCTCAGAGGTATATTCTACTACTGGGGATGGAACCCAGAGCCCCTGGGTTCCATCCCCAGTAGTACACACACACACACACACACACACACACACACACACACACACACCAGAATACTATAGTGACATATGCATGCCCATGTTTATAGGACCACAATTTACAATAGCCCAATTAATGGAACCAATCTAGGTGTTCATCAACAGATGAATGGATAAAAAAAAGGTGGTATGTACATACAATATATTTTATTCAGCTATAAAGTAGAACAAAATTATGTCATTTGAAGGAAAATGGATATAACCAGAGAACATTATGCTAAGTTAGATCAGCCAAACTCGGATAATTAAGGGTCACATGTTTTCTCATATGTGGAAGCTAGAGAGAAAACAGGAAAGAGGAGAGAGCAGTAGAGCAGTCAAAGAGGACTGGGGAAAGGGGACTGGGGAAGGAGGAGGGAGAAAAGGAAGTATGGGGAAGGACACAGACCAAGTACTGCTGTTTGTATATGATGTCTCACTAGTAATCACTAGAATGAACAGGGCAGGACAGGGGTCCTGGGGGAAACACTGAGATGTATGTGGTGCACATGTGAACATATCCCCTTGAATCTCACTACAATTTATAACTATGGCACACCAATAAAGCAAAATCAAACAAGCAAACAAGAGTGCTAGTTCTGAAAAATATATTTAATAACTTTCCCAAGCCTACTTACCAGGGATTTCTATCTTGAAGACAAGCAGAGTATAAAGGTTTTTGGTAGTAGACTGCAAACAGTGAGTGGTGTCAGGCGCACCATCCCGCCACCCTGGCAATGTTCTCTTTTTTCTGGTGCTCATTTAAGTGGATGTTTCCCGGTTATCCCTTCAATTCATTTAGGAGTGCCCAGAGAGTTTCCAGTGGTTCATAGACCTCATCAGCTCTTGCCTTGTTCTCTAATTGGAAGGAAATCAAACCCATATGCATACAAATGCTGTTGACACCCTCATAGCCTAGGGTGAAAGGAGCTTTGCTTAGTAGCAGCCTAGTTTTTATTAATTCACATAGCAGCTGTTTACTAAGCATTGCTGGGAACTGGCTTTGTGCTGAGCACCAAAGCCAGGTGGGAGGCAGACCACAGTGCAGGCGTGGTCTGGTGTTCAGGGATACAGTCACTTGTCTCTCTCCCTTACGTCTATCTGTTAGGAATGAGCCAACACTCCTTTCTAGCTGTGTTACAAGGTTTTACTGACTTTATATTTCATCATTTTGACTCATTTTGAATTGGATTTGGAAGGACAATGTTAGTAGCTCATGTGGCCTATTTATTTATTTATTTATTTTGGTGGCACTGGGAGTGGAACCCAGAGGCTTTCTACCTCCAGCCTATACTCCCAGACCTATTTTATATTTTATTTAGAAACAGAGTCTCACAAAGTTCCTGAGAGCCTCACTAAGTAGCTGAGACTGGCTTCGAAACTGTGCGATCCTCCTGTCTCAGCCTCCCAAGTGTGGAGATTACAAGCGTGTGCCACCACGCCCGGCTTCAGGTGGCCTTTGTATTATTTAAAAAATATTTTACAGCCGGGCGTGGTGGCACACGCTTGTAATCCCAGCATTTGGGAGGCTGATACCTAGAGGATCACGGTTCGCAGACAGCCTCAGCTACTTAGTGAGGCCCTCTGCAACTCAGTGAGACCCGGTTTCAAAATAAAGAATAAAAAATAGGGCAGGGGGTGTAGCTCGGAGGTCAAATGCCCCTGGGTTCCATTCCAAACCTGCAAAAAACAAAAAAATTTTTAAAAATTTATTTATTTATTTATTTTTTGTGTGTGTGTGTGGTACTGAGGGTGGAACCCAGGGGCTTTCCCACCTCTGGGCTATACTCCCAGACCTATTTTATACTTTATTTGGAAACAGTATCTCACTAAGTTGCTGAGAGCCTCACTCAGTAGCTGAGGCTGGCTTCGAATCTGTGTGATCCTCCTGTCTCAGCCTCCCAAGCACTGAGATTATAAGCGTGTGCCACCATGCCCGGCTTCAGGTGGCCTTTTTAAAATCAAGGCCTCTGACTCTCATTTTAAGAAGTCATTTAAGTCAACACTGTACAAATGTGTTTTAATAAGCCAAGCCTGTTAGTGCTTGTAACTCTGCTTTATCTCTACAGGTAATCTTCTTTCCTAATGTTGTTGTAGTGAGAATCAAACTGCTTGAAAAAGGGGAGAGAAAGCCAGGCATCATGACACACTCCTGTAATCCTAGTACTTGGGAGGCTGAAACAGGAAGATCACAGGTTTGAGGCCAGTCCCAGCAACTTACTGAGACTATCAGCAACCTAGTGAGACTCTGTTTAAAAATAAAAAGGTCTGGAGATGAATGTAGCCCGGTGGTAGAATGCCCCTGGATTCATTCCCTAGAACTGCAAAGAGAAAAAGGAAACAAAGGAATTCACTGCCACACTAGCAAAATAACCGTGGTGATCTAAATATCTCTGTGGGAGTGTGGGGGGCTATGATGCTCCACCTCCGTGGCGTCAGCAAGATGGCTAGTAACCCTCACAGCAGCTATAGAGTAAGCTCCACTAGGTGATTGCTGGGTTTGGAGGTGCACACCTGTAATCTCAGTACAGGAAAACAGAGCCAGGAGGATCACAAGTTCCAGGTCGTCCTCAGCAATTTAACATGACCCTATTTCAAAATTAAAAATACAGCCAAGCAGCCGGGCGTGGTGGCACACACTTGTAATCCCAGCATTTGGGAGGCTGAGACCAGAGGATCGCGGTTCATAGACAGCCTCAGCTACTTAGTGAGGCCCTTTGCAATTTAGTGAGACCCTGTTTCCAAATAAAAAATAAAAGTAGGGCTGCAGGTGTAACTCGGAGGTAGAATGCCCCTGGGTTCCATCCCCAGACCCGCAAAAAAAAAAGAAAAAGAAATAGAGCCAAGCTTGTTGGCACATGCCTGTAATCCCAATATTGGAGAAGCTGAGAAGGAGGATCACAGGTTTGAGGCCAGTCTCAACAACTTAGCAAGATCATGGATTCTAAATAAAAAACAAAAAGGGCTTGGAGTATGCCTCAGAGGTTCAATGCCCAGTACAAAAAAAAAAAAAAAAAAAAAGTGGGATGAGTTATCAGTGGATGGTTTGAATGGTTTGACTCCTAACAATGTATACCCAGGAGCATTCTGTATCTGAGCTTACCTCTAGCCCTTCTGTATTTTTTGTTTTCAAACAGGGTCTCACCTGGTTGCTGGGAGTCTCTCTCCTGAGAATTGTCTCAAACCTGCAATCCTCCTGTCTCAGCCTCCCAAGTCCTGGGATTATAGGCAGGTACCACCATGCCCAATTTACTGTAGCAATTTAAATAAGTATACTTCTGACCCCTGGATGGTGGTACACACTTTTACTACTAGTAACAGGCTAAGACTGGAGGATCACTGGTTTGAGGCCCATCTCAACAATTTAGCAAGATCCTCAACAACTGAGACCCTGTTTCAAATTAAAAGAATAAAATAGGGCTGAGCGTGTAACTCGGAGGTAGAATGCCCCTGGGTTCCATCATTAGTCCCACAAACACAAAATATAAAAATAAAAAATAAATAAGGGTGGCTAATGGGTATAACTGAAAGGTAGAATGCCCCTGGGTTTAGTACAAATAAAATAAATATGTATACTTTTGAAAATAGGAAAAAAATCAATATTGTGGGGTTTTTTTGTTTTTGCTTTTCAGTACTGGGGATTGAACCCAGGGACATTTTATCTCCAAGTTACACCCCAGCCCTATTATTTATTTATTTATTTATTTATTTATTTATTTATTTATGGTACTGGGGGTAGAACCCAGGGGCATTCTACCTCTGAGCTATACCCCCAGCCCTATTTTTTATTCTTTATTTGGAAATAGTGTCTCACTGAGTTTCAAAGGGCCACACTATGTAGCTGAGGCTGGCTTCAAACCTGCACAATCCTCCTGTCTCAGCCTCTCAAATGCTAGGATTTATAAGCATGTACTACCATGCCCAGCTTCCTTTTTTTTTTTTTTTTTGGTGGTACTGGGGATGCAACCCTTCTCCGGGCTACACTCCCAGACCTATTTTATATTTTTATTTGGAAACAGGATTTCTTAAGCCAGCAAGGCTGGCTTAGAACCTGCGCGATCCTCCTGTCTCCACCTCCCAAGTGCGGGGATTACAAGCATGTGCCTCCACGCCTGGCATATTTTTTATTCTTTATTTTGAAACAAGGTTTTATTAAGTTGCAGAGGGCCTCACTAAGTAGCTGGTCATGAACCTGCGATCCTCCTGTCTCAGCTTCCCAAGTACTGGCATTACAAGTGTCCACCATCACGCTTGGTATGGGTAAGTATTAAAACTTGATTGCTATAATTTTGTGTGTGATAAAATGGAAATTTGAAACCACTTAGGATCATTGATATAAACTCAACAGTGTGTCATGACTAATGTCCCACACCTGTAATGCCAGTACTTGAGTGGCTGAAATTTGAGACTAGTATGTGATAATTTAGTAAAACCCTGTTTCAAAATAAAAAAATCATTAAGCCGGGCGTGGTGGCGCACGCTTGTAATCCCCACGCTCGGGAGGCTGAGACAGGAGGATCGCACAGGTTCGAAGCCAGCCTCAGCTACTTAGTGAGGCTCTCAGCAACTTAGTGAGACCCTGTTTCCAAATAAAGTATAAAAAACAGGTCTGGGAGTATAGCCTGGAGGTAGAAAGCCTCTGGCTTCCACCCTCAGTACCACAAAAATAAATAAAAATTAAAAAACATTAAAAGTCTGGAGGTGTAGCTCAGAGGTAGAACAGCCCTTTGTTTAATCCCCAGTACCTCAATTAGTCAATTAATTAAAAGGCTGGGGTTGTATTTCAGAGGTAGAATGCCCCTGGGTTCAATTCCCAGCACCACTTATAGAAAACAAAAGCAAAGAAATTGTGTCTGATTGTCTGGTTTTCTGTCACCTGGCCCAGGTGCTGTGGTCGGTGTGGATGAAAGCACTGCTTTCTCGTGGCCGGTGTGTGACCGCTGTGGCAACGGGAGATTAGAACAGAGGCCAGAAGACGGGTAAGGCTGGACTGAAACATGGGCCCAGAGGCAACAGTGCCTGTGGCTTCCCAACTCGGGAGGTCTGCAGGGTTTGTCCTCAGCTCAGTGATGATCAGTCAGGACAACATAACTAAGTAAGACAGATGTGGTGAGCACCACGTGGGCCTCACATGTGTAGAGAAGTGTTCAGAGGCCAGGAGCGGCCTGACAGGTATCCCTTTCCTGTCCAGCATTTCTGTACCCTCCTTTGGGGTCGGCCAGGGCATGGATATCTGTGTGTTTTCTCCCTGTAGCCTTCCAAGTGGACTTTGTAGTGTGACCCACAGAAAGGAATGTGTTTATTACATATATATATATTTATATTTATATGGTACTCGGGATTGAACCCACGACATTCTGCCTCTGAGCTAAACCCCCAGTCCTATTTTATTATTTTTATTTTAAAACAGGGTCTTGAGGCTGGGCGTGGTGGCGCACGTTTGTAATCCCCACGCTTGGGAGGCAGAGACAGGAGGATCGCACAGGTTCAAAGCCAGCCGCGCTGGCTTAAAAGACCCTGTTTCCAAATATAAAAAAGTATAAAATAGGTCTGGGATTGTAGCCTAGAGGTAGAAGGGCTTCCAGGAACCCCAGTACCACCCAATAAATAAATAAATAAATAAATAAATAAATAAATAAAAAATAAAGAATAAAACAGGGTCTTGCTAAGTTGCTAAGAACCTCGCTAAATTGCTGAGGCTGTCCTCAAACTATAATCTTCCTATCTCATACTCACAAGCGTGCGCCATAGTACCCAGCTCCCCTTTTTTTTTTTTTTTTTTTTTTTTTTTTTTTTTTTTTGTGTGTGTGTGTGTGTGTGTGTGTGTGTGTGTGTGTGTGGTATTGGTGGCAGAACCCAGGGGCATTCTACCTCCAAGCTACATCCATGGCCCTATTTTTTATTCTTTATTTTGAAACAGTCTCACTGAATTGCAAAGGGCCTCACTAAGTAGTAGCTAAGACTGTATGCGAACCGTGATCCTCCTGTTGCAGACTCCCAAATGCTGGGTTTACAAGCATGCACCACCATGCCCAGCTCAGCTCCCTTTTAAAAAGCAAAGAGCATGCCCAGTACAGTGGCACACACCTATAATCCCAGTGACTCAGGAGGCTAAGGTATGAGGATCACAAATTCTAGGCCAGCTTTAGTAAGACCCTGTTTCCCTGGGTTCAATCCTATATACCCATATACTAATTAAAGAAAAAAAAAAAAGAGCTGGGCATTCATGCCTATAATCCTAGTACTTGGGAGGTTGAGACAGGAGGTTCACAGGTTCCAGAGCAGCCTCTGCATTTTCAACATAAAAATAATTTTTAAAAAGGACTGGGGTGAGTTCAATCCCCATTACAAAAAAAAAAAAAAGAAAGAAAAAGCTGTTATTTAAGGCTTAACAGTTGCCAGCAGGTGGGAGGCACTGGTGTCCTCCCCTCACCTCTGTGCTCTTTAGTAAATAATGATTCTGCCTGCCCAAGGGCCCCTCAGCAACTTTGCTCTTTCCTCCCTGGCTGCTTCTGGCCAGTTTCAGGAACTGGATGCGGATGCAGAACCCCTCTCCTCCCTCAGCAAGCATTCAGAGGGAAGCCTGTCTCCTGCTAGAACTGTTCTGATGGGGCCTCCCCCACTTGTCTTCCCTGTGTGATTTCACCCAATAGAGGCGCCTTTTCCTGTGGGGACTGTTCCCAGGTAGTCACATCTCCTGTACTCAAGAGGCACCTGCAGGTCTTTCTGGACTGCCCCTCAATGCCCCAGTGCTGTGTGAAGGTCAAGGTAAGAGCTGTTGCCTGAAGGATGCGCATTCCCCAGGTCCAGGGAGCTTATGCCTGGGTAGGAGCTACACTCAGAGGCCCCAGCCTCGAAAACGACCTTTCCCTGTTGTGATGTACCAGTCAGACTTAAGGCTCTTGATGAAGCTCCAGGGAGGAGACAGGAGTTGGAGTCAGCAGAATCATTTTTAGGACAGGTAGTGTTTTTTGTGAGTGCTTGCTACGTTGGTGGGGTATAACCAGCCCTTTCCCCTGCTCTTGCAGCTGCTGCAGGACAGTATTTCTTCACTGCTGAGGTTTGCTGCCTGTGAAGATGGGGTAAGTTGGGCGGCCTGCCCATGTGGCCCCTACACTCTCTTCTTCCTTTCTTCCCTTCCTTCCTCTTCCTTCTTTCCTCCTCTTTCTTTCTTCTCCTCTCTCTCTCCCTCCCTTCCTCCCTTTCTTCCTTTTCCTACTTTGCTCTCTTTCTCTCCTCTTCCTTCCCCTCTCTTCCCTTTCTTCTCTCTCTCTCTTCCTCTCTCTATGGAACTAGGGAGAGAACCCAGAGATTTTACCTTTGAGCTACACCCCAACTATATTTTATTTTTTATTTGAAAACAGGGTCTTGCTAAGTTGCTGAGAGTCTCAGTATACTGCTAAAGCTGTCCTCAAACCTGTACTTTTTGGTCTCAGCCTCCCAGGTACTGGGATCACAGGTGTGCACCACTTTCTGGTTTCCTACACTCTTGAGCATGAATGGACAGTCACCAGAGGGCGTGCCCTCCACCCTGTGTCCAGTTGCAGCAAATCTTAAGCAAATATCAAGTTCCTGTCTGCTCGAACATTGGAACATAGACACATCCTGCCACCATCACTCACTAACAGATGCCCATGTAGGCCAGATGTGGTGGTGCATGCCTATAATCCCAGAACTTGGTGGGCTGAGACAGGTGGTTCACAGGTTCAAGGCCAGCCTCAGCAATTTAGCAAGGTCCTGTTTCAAAATAAAAAATAAAGTCAGGCTACGGGTGTAGCTCAAGAGTAGAATGCCCTTGGGTTCAATCCCCAGTGCCACACACATACACACGTACCATGTAGGCCAACAAGAGCCTTTCCTGAATGGAGGTGAGGTTGTCTGCAGATTGTCCTTGCCCCCAGTCATGGTAGCACAGTGTCCACACTCCTGGATTGGCTTCGTGTTGCCATTTCATCATGGTCACAGAGCAGAGCTGCCTGCAGTGTGCTTCCATGTTTCCCTGCTGGGTGATCCAGACTGTGGCTGAGGATATCACTGCCACCCCTCAGAACTGTGCACCTGATGGGCCTGTGAAGGGGACCACTGTCCTTGAGGTGCTCCTGTCTGCAGTGGAGCACACCTGTAATCTCAGTACTTGGGAAGGTGAGAGAGGAGGAGCACAGATTCGAACCCAGTCTCAGCACAACCTTATTTCAAAATAAAATAGTAGCCAGGTCATGGTGGTACACACCTATAATCTCAGTACTTAGGAGGCTGAGACAAGAGAATCATAGGTTTGAGGCTAATCTCATCAATCTAGCAAGACCCTGTTTCAAACTAAAATATAAAATAGGGCTGGGGCTGTAGCTCAAAGGCAGAATGCCCCTGGATTCAATCTCCAGTACCACCAAAAAAGAATTTCTTTAATTGTTGGGGTATCGCTTTGAGGTCGAATGGGTTTAATCCCCAGTATCCACCCAAAAAATAGACAATCATTGATAAAAATGGTTCAGGTGAGTTGGCTGGTATGATTGTTTTAATGTCACCATGTTAATTTTCCCCAGATATAAAAAACTTATAGTTTAATTCTTATTATGGGAATAGACATGCCTACCAATTTAAATAGAAATTATTATTTTAATTTTTTATTGGTACATTACATTCATACATCATATTGGGGTAAAAAACTTGTGTGTACATACATGTACACATCACCAATTTAACCCCTACCCAATTCCCACCTTATTCACTCCCCGTCCCTCCTTCCCTTGCTTGGCTTAGTGGTTGACTTTGATATGTTTAAGTACATTGTGTTTTAGAGAATTTCCTTCTTCCTCCCCTCCCATCCCCTCATTTAGTATGTCTTGTTTGCTCCTCTATAGGATTTCCTTTTTCATCTAGAGTTCCTCCTATGACCCATTTCTCCTTAGCTTTCACATATTAGGGAAAGCATCTGCTTTCTTATTTTTTGTGATTGACTAATCTCACTTAGCATAATGTTAGAAATTTTTTTATGACTCTTTTGAAGTTGGAATTCCATCCTTTTGCCTCAGGAATAGAGGACCACCTGAGCTAACTAAAACTGTAAGAGGCAAGGATGTCGCAGAAGTGCTGCCTGTCCCTCCTGTGCACTGCTGGGTCCTCTGTCTCCATCATCACACTTCTTGTCCTGCTTCATCAGTGACTCTCGCTCTCTAGCCACCCGGTTGAGACCTTACTCTCTTAATGTCAGGGAAGCCCAGAGTCCTCCCAGAGCACCTCAAGTCAAAGTGGGTAAGGGGTTACCACCAAGCCTGGCTTCTTGGAGGGGAATGAAGGTGCTGCAGCAGCCTGGGCCCGACTGTTCCCGATTCTCACTCCTTACACCTCACCAGCTCAGCTTGGGCTTAGCATGTTCTGCACACAGACCCGCAGTATGGCCAAGGTGCCTGAGGGACAGCTGGGCTCTGCTTCAGGGCATCTGTGGTGCCTAGGGGCTAGAGCCACTGAACCACACTCACTCACAGCAGGCTCTGGGCACCTTTCTGGATTCCCAGGAAGCTGGGCACTTTTCCTCACCACTTGTGGAATGTCACTCCATATCCTTTCCCCTGTGGCCTAGTCCTGGCAGGTCACTGAGGCCAGCCTAGTCTTGAGGTGAGAGCAGAGAGATCTCTCTGATGGGTGTCCACGAGGAGCGCGGGCTGTGCCTTCCTTGGCCACATCGCCAGGCCTCTCAGCCTCAGTATCCTTGGCCATGACAGGTTAGTGGTGGAGGGGGTGAGTTGATGCACATGGAACAGAGCTGAGTAGCCACTGTGTTTCTGGCCAGAGGAAGTCTTTATCCTGACACTTCTCAGCTTTCCCTTCAGCCCACCCTCTACCTCAAGTGCTCTGCAGTTTGATCTGTAGCAGCCAGGCCAGGACACAGCCCCTTCAGGGATGGGGACCTGGCCACCCTGGGACTGTCTCATCTAAAGGAACTTGCCTGAGGTTAAATACATGAAGATAAAGCTTAGACTCTACTAAAACACAGAAAGGTGTTTAGAGCCAAAGTGGTACATGCTGTAATCCCAGTACTTGGGAAGCTGAGACCAGAGGTTCAAAGGCCAGCCTCACCAATTTAGCAAGATCTTTAGCATCTTAGTGAGACCCTGCTTTAAAATAAAAAGGGCTAGGGGTATAGCTCAGAAGTAGAATGCTCCTGGGTTTAATTCCCAGTACCAAGAAAAGAAAGAGGTGCCGGGCGTGGTGGCGCACACTTGTAATCCCTGCACTTGGGAGGCTGAGACAGGAGGATTGCACAGGTTCGAAGCCAGCCTCACAGCTACTTAGTGAGGCTTTCAGCAACTTTGTGAGACCCTGTTTCCAAATAAAATAGAAAATAGGTCTGGGAGTATAGCCCGGAGGTAGAACGCCTCTGGGTTCCACCCCCAGTACCACCAAAAAAAAAAAAAGAAAAGAAAAGAAAAAAAAAGAAAAGAAAGAGGTACTTTGCCTTGAAAAATTGGGATCCTATTAAGGGAAGTTTGGAGCCCGGCCTGGTGGTACATGCTTGTAATCCCAGTATTTGGGAGGCTGAGACAGGAGGATTGCAGTTTGTAGACAGCCTCAGCTAATTACTAAGGCCTTCTGAACTCAGTGAGACCCTGTTTCAAAATAGAGAATAAAAAATAGGGCTGGGGGTGTAGCTCGGAGGTAGAATGCCCCTGGGTTCCATCCCCAGTACAAAAAAAAAAAAAAGAAGGGAAGCTTGGGGCAAAGTACCAGGAAACCCTTTGGCCAGAAGTGCTGCTAGATTGGGGAAGTGCCCTAAAGGAAGCAGAGGACCGCCCAGCCTGGCCAGTTGGAGGACAGAACAGGCAGATCTGCTGGTCCTTCCCCCACTTTTCATTACCTAGGTATCCGCGAAGAACTTCAGTGAAGTATTTAAGTGTTGGTTGTGTAAAAAGTTCAGGTCTCAGAACCAAGTAGCTTCTTCACTTGCCAGGGGAGCTCTTAGAGCAGCTCTCTCTCCTCCAGAAATTCAGGAGGGCCTGCACTGTGAACAGAGTTTAGGTGGTCTGTTCTAACCAGAATGCCTTTGTCACTGCAGGGCTACGAAGTAAAGAGTATCCTGGGAAAGGAGATGGGGTTGTTCAGCTGCTTTGTCCAGTCAGTAGCCACCCACCCGACCTGCTGCATTGGACTGGAGGAAGTTGAGCTGCTCAGAGCACAAGAAAGCTCTGCTGAAGGCCAGCCATCTCCACTGGATTTATCAACTTGCAATGTGACTGCCAGGGAGGGGGTGGGTGCCCTTTGAGGTAGTTGTTAACTACCTCCAACAAAACTTGGATTTTTCTGGAGCAAAGATGGTTTTGTAAACTATAAATAAAAAAATATTTCCTATGGCTTTTAATTACTATTACTAAATGGTAATACAGCCAGACATGGTGGTAACATGCCTTGTAATCTCAGTATTTGGGGGGCTGAGATAGGCAGCTTACAGGTTTGAGCTAGCCACAGTGAACCTGTTTTAAAATTTTAAGAAAAATCAAAAGGGCTGGGGGTATACCCCAGAGGTAGAATGTCCCTGGGTTTAATCCCCAGTACAAAAAAAAAAAAAAAAAAAAAGGTTATACTAATTGAAGAGCATATTTCTAAAGCTTAAGTAAGCCCAAGCTCATTTTGTTAGGCAATAACATTAATATCAGAATTATTCTGTTCAGTGGTAGCTTTAAAGTATTTAAAATTTCACCATGATTCAGCATCTTGTGGTATTGCTTTCCCCATAGATCACCCTGAACATGTAAACCTCGGTCCCACATTGTGCTGCTGTTGTGCTGTTCCAGTAAATGTCCAAGCGAAACATCCGCCAGTTCAAGTTTTGGGAAAAAGTTTTGGGCAGCTCTGTCAGAGGTTAGACTGTTACCCAGCCTGCAGATAAGGTAACCAGTTGGAGATCAACTCTGCTGAGAGCTAGAGCAGCTCACTCCACCCTGTCTGCCAATCCTGTTTGGAGACAGCACCAGAGCAGGTCACGGATTTTAGACTATCAGTTATGGTTTACCTTGTTGGCAGAGATTTAAATTACACATAAAGCAATGAACTATCTTTAGACACTACAAAGCTTTAGTTTTCTTCCGCATAGCATATAGGCCTGGCTAATTAATTACATAACAACATACACTTCGCAATTAAGTTTCCCCAGTTCTTAGGCATGAAAAGGCGCCTATTAGCCAGTTTAAGGAAAAGGAAGATGGCTTTGGATTAAGCTCTGAAACGTGGAAATTATAGCCAGAGTGCCGTCGGGACGGCTCCTTTATCTACGACAGGATTTTTTTTTTTTTTCATCTTTCGGTGAACTCTGAAAATCTTGAGTTGTCCTAAGGTCTGCAAAAGCAAAAATCGGTCCCAAGAAAGCCCGGGGAGGCTTGTGGGTCAGCGGCCCTGTGTGCTCCCACACTGCCGCAGCCCCCACCCGTCGGGGCGTGGGAAGCTGAGTGCGAGGCGGCCGCTCCACGGAGCCCAGGCCCGGGGCGCAGCGCGGGCAGGTGACCTGCCGGCCGGAGGGAGCACCCCGAGTCGCTGCGAAGACAGGAAGCGGGGCGGCTTTAAATGCTTCTTTATTCTTACAAATACTGTAAAAATCAATATAAAAAAGTGAGCATGCTCAGTCTTTTCTTTCCTCTTATCTACAATAGAAAGGTCTCGTTTGAAGTCTTTTACAAATGTACCTTAGCTGCATCAAAAGGAGTAAGATGTAGAAAAAGCTACCATTATAAAAATAACTTAGGGGCTGCGCGTCGTGGGCTCGTGGCGCGCGGGCGGCGGGCGGTCCTCCGGGGTCGCGCCGCGGGCTGAGGTAAGGGTGCGAGTCCGCCCGGCGTCACCGGCCCTCGGCCGCGGCGGGCAGGAAGGGCGCGCCGGGCAGCTGCTTGAAGAAGTGGCGCAGGCCGGCCAGGTCGCGCGTCAGCTGCTCCACGCGCTGCTGCAGCTTCTCGTTCTCGGCCGCCAGCTCCACCAGGCGCTGCTGCATCTCCTGGTTGCGCCGCTTGGCCTTGTCGCGGCTCTTGCGCACGGCGATGTTGTTGCGCTCGCGGCGCTGGCGGTACTCGGGGCTGCCGCGGTCGGGGCCGCGCTTGGCGGGGGCGCGCGCGGCGGGCGGGGGCGCGCCCGGCGGGGGCGCGGGCGAGGCGGGCGGCGTGGGCTGCGCGGCGGCCGCCAGGCTCACCACGGTCTGCGCCGCCGCCGCCACCTGCGCGGGCAGCAGCGAGCCGGGCGCGTCGCCGGCGGCCCAGGCGGGCTCGCGCTTGAGCGCGCGCGGGGCGGGGGCGCGCGCGGGGCCGCGGGCCGGGGGCTCGGGCGCGCCCGCCTTGTGGCTGTTGAAGAGGTCGGCGAAAAGCTCGTCGTGGCACAGCTCGAGGGTGGGCACGGCGGCCATGGCGTCGATGTAGGCGCTGAAGTCGATGGCGCTCTCGTCGTCGTACATGGCGGGCGCGCCCGGCTCGGCCTCGGCGCCGCGGCCCGGCTTGCCCGCGCGGCCCGGCTCGTAGAAGGGCGCGGGGTCCAGCGAGAAGAGCGCGGCGCTCATGGCGGAGGCCCTGGCGCCGGCCGCCGGCCGCCTTTAATACCGCGCGCGGCCCCGCCCCGCCGTGCGGGACCGACGGACCGACGGACGGCCGCGGGCGGGGCGCTCGCTGCCGGGAAGCGCCGCCCGCCAGCCCGCCCCGAGCCCGCCGGCCCGCCGGCCCGCCCCGAGCCCGCCGGCCGGGGAGCCAGCGGGCCTCGCCCCTGGCGCGGAGGCCGCGGCCGGCGCCGGCGCGCCCAGGCCCGCGGAGACGGCGCCCCCTCGCGGCGGCCGGCGCCTCGCCGCCCTCAGTCGTCCCCGGTCTTTTCATTCTGAGATACTCTGAAAAGAGATGCTGTTGAAGCCAAAGTGCCTGGGCCCTTTGGGGCGAAAGACAAGACTGACTTACACCAGTAGCTACAGCGGGTCATTGCGTTGCTAGCTTTTCACAATGTAAAATGAACTGATGAAGTAAAAGCCGGATTCAGCAGTGTGCCTTAGGAGGCGGAGGCAGGAAGATCTCTCCAGGTCAGGAACTGGAGACCAACAGGTGGCATGGCCCCACCCTCATCTAAAAACAGCTGCAGTCAAGATGGGGGCTTCTTTTCTTCGGTTTCCCGCAAACTGAGGCAGGCGGTTCTGGTCAGGCCCAATCCATCTCCAGCAGAATCTCTGTTTAGGTTTCCCACCAGGTAGCCAGAAGCACCTGCAACTTTGTATGCTGAGCTGAACAAACCTGAAATCAGTTCCAGAGGTTAAGGCGTGCCCACCTGCATGGGATAGCTATTGCTTGAGAATTATTCAGGCGCGGACACCCATAATCCCAGTACTTGGGAGGCTGAGACAGGAGCATCGCAGGTTTGCAGCCTTCCCTACTTAGACCCTGTTTCAAAACAAAGAAGAAAAAGCCGGGTGTGGTGGCACACGCTTGAAATCCCAACATTTGGGAGGCTGAGACAGGAGGATCACATAGGTTCAAAGCCAGCCTCAGCTACTTAGGTCCTTTGCAACTCAGTGAGACCTTGCTTCAAAATAAAGAATAAAAAATAGGGCTGAGGATGTAACTCAGAAGTAGAATGCCCCTGGGTTCCATTTCCAGTACCGCAAAAATAAATAAAAACACTAAAAAGTAGGACTGGGGGCGTAGCTCAGAGGTAGAAAGCCCTTGGGTTCCATCCCTAGTACTGCAAATAATTAATAATAATAATAATAATAATAATAATAATAATAATAGGGTTGGGATGTAGCACAGAAGTAGAATGACCCTGGGTTCAGTACCCAGTCTCACACACACACTCAGGGCACATGCTGTTGATATTACACTGTGTGTGTGTGTGTGTAGGGGGTAGGCTTACTGGGAATTGAACCCCGTGGCTGGTACTTCTGAGGTACATCCTTAGCTCTTTTTATTTTGAAATAGGGCCTTGCTCAGTTACCTGAGTTTCCACTTACCTTCTTCCTGTCAGCCTTGAAAGTGCTGGAATTACAAGCATGTGCCACCACCTCTGGCTGATGTTACACTTCATTACCTATTGTTAAAGCTCAGGAATGCATAGTGTCAGACTTGTACACCAAGAGAAAGTGTCTTGGATCTTATTTATTTAGGAAGCCATAGATGCACTGTCCTTTAATTAAGGAACACAAACTTTTGTACCAAACACAATTCATACACTGTTTTCAGGGAGATAATCTAATTCTGACACCAAGAGTTGGTACATAGTAATGTTTGATATAAAAAACAAGGTGAAGCCAGGCATGGTGGCGGATGATCTTAATCTCCGCATTCGGGAGGCGGAGACCAGATAGCTGTTCTCTAACAGCCTCAACTACTTAGTGAGTCCCTTTGCAACTCAGCAAGGCCCTGTTTCAAAATAGAGCCATGTGCATGCTTGTAATTCCAGCATTCTGGAGGCAGAGACCAGAGGATCGCAGTTTGCAGACAGCCTCAGCTACTTAGCAAGGCCCTTTGCAACTCAGCGAGACCCTGTTTCTAAAATAGAGACTAGTTTTGATTTGCATCTTCCTGATGGCTAATGATGTTGAACATCTCATGTATCTATTGGCCATCTGTATCTATTTTTTTGTGAAGTGTCTATTCATTTGCGCATTTCTTGATTGGGTTGTTTTGCTATCTTGAGCTCTTTGTATATTCTGAATACTAACCCTCTGTCAGAGTGGTGGCTGGTAAAGATCTTCTCCCATTCTGTAGGCTTTCTCTTTGGGTTCTTGATGGTTTCCTTTGATGAGAAGAAACTTTTTAGTTTGATGCCATCCCACTTGTTAATTTTTGCTTTAATTTCCTGAGCATTGGAGGTCTTGTTGAGAAAGTTACTGCCTATGCCCTCCTCTAATAGCTTCACAGTCTCTGACCTAATTTCTAAGTCTTTGATCCATCTTGAGTTAATTCCTGAGCATGGTGAGAAGGATTTAATTCCATCTTTCTACAAGTGAATAGCCAGTTCTCCCAGCACCATTTGTTGAAAAGGCTGTCTTTTCTCTAGTGTATGAGTTTGACCCTTTGTCAAAGATTGACTACAGGTGAGTGGGTTTGTTTCTCTATCTTCTATTCTGTTCCACTGGTCTGTAGGCCTGTTGTGCCAATACCATGCTGTTTTTACCACTGCTGCTCTATAGTATGTTTTCAAGTCAGGGATTGTGATGCCTTCTGCCTGGTTTTTATTGCTTTGGCTATTCTGGGTCTTTTCTTTCTCCATATAAAATCTATGACTGATTTTTCTAGGTATATGAAGAATGTCATTTGTATTTTGATAGGAATTGCATTGAATCTGTAGATCACTTTTGGCCATTCTGCCTATTTATTGTGCCTATCATTGGGCAAGGGAGATCTTTCCATCTTCCAAGGTCTTCTTTAATTTCTTTCTTTAATGTTTAATAGTTTTCATTGTAGAGGTCTTTTATGCTGAGATTCCATCTAACCCCAATCAGAGTGGCAAGCATAAAGAAATCAAATAAAAACAAATGCTGGCAGGGATGTGGGGAAAGAGGAACTCTTTTACACTGTTGGTGGGAGTGCAAACTAGTTCAGCCACTATGGAGATAAGTGTGGAGATTCCTTAGAAAACTGGGAATGGATCCACCATATGATCCGGCTATACCACTCCTGGATATCTTTCCAAAAGGGTTGAAATTAGAGAACTACAGTAACATATGCATACCCATGTTCATAGCAGCACAATTCGTAATAGCTAAAATATGGAACCAACCCAGGTCTCCATCAACAGATGAATGGATTGCAAAATTATGGGTATGGAATTCTACTCAGTTATAAAGAACAAAATCATATCATTCGCAAGAAAATGGAAAGACCTGGAGAACATTATGATAAGTGAGATCAGCCAAGCACAGAGAAGGGATATATGTTTTCTCTAATATGCCCAAACTTGGGAGTATTAGGAATACCAGAGAGACTCCAGATAATGGAGGGGAAACCTCAGCAAAGCTAGAATGGAAGGGGAAGGAGAGGAAGAAGGCTGAAGTTGATTAATGGAGGAGCTACATTCTAATATGTGTAGAAGTATGAATATAGCATGGTCAACCTGGACACTTATTGTTGGGAGGGGGAGGGGAAGCGGGGGGAGAGGACACCAAGCACAGTCTAAATATATGCCATTTTAAATATGATCCACATTAAAAAAATTTATTTGGTGATACTGGGGGTGGAATCCAGGGGCTTTCTACCTCCAGGCTATACTCTCAGACCTAAGACCTATTTTATACTTTATTTGGAAACAGGGTCTCACTAAGTTGCTGAGAGCCTAAGTAGCTGAGGCTGGCTTCGAACCTGTGTGATCCTCCTGTCTCAGCCTCCCAAGCATTGGGATTACAAGCATGTGCTACCACACCCGGCTTAAATTTTTTTTTTTTTTTTTTTTGGTGGTACTGGGGTTCCTGGAAACCCTTCTATCTCCAGGCTACACTCCCAGACCTATTTTTTTTATACTTTTTTATTTGGAAACAGGGTCTCTTAAGCCAGCACAGCTGGCTTTGAACCTGCGCGATCCTCCTGTCTCCGCCTCCCAAGCACAGGGATTACAAGCGTGCGCTACCACGCCCGGCTTAAAAAATTTTTAAAAAATAATAAAAAATTTAAAAAGTATTTTCAAAAGGACTGTAAAAAAAAAATAAAGAGACTAAGAAATAGGGCTGGGGGTGTAGCTCGGAGGTACAATGCCCTGGGTTTCATTCCTGATAACACACACACACACACACACACACACACACACACACACACACACACGAACGACAAAAAATAGGGCTGGGGGTGTAGCTTGGAGGTACAATGCCCCAGCACTGCAAAATAAATAAATAAGTAAATAATGAATAATTTTTAAAACAAGGTGAAGTAGGGCACCGTGGTGTTCCTGGTACTTTGGAGGCTGAGACAGAAGGATAGGAGGTTCAAGGACAGCCTCAGCAAGTAGTAAGACTTTCATCAACCTGGAGACTCTGTTTCAAAATAACAGCCAGGTATGGAGCATGCTTATAATCCCAGTACTTAGGAGGCTGAGACAGGAGAATCATGGTTTGAGGACAGCGTCTGCTGCTTAGTGAGGCCCTCTGAGACTTTGTGAGACCCTGTTTCAAAAATAAAATAAAAACTTGGGCTGGGGGTATAGCTAAGTGGTAGAATGCCAGGCCGGGCGTGGTGGTGCACACTTGAAATCCCAGCATTTGGGAGGCTGAGACAGGAGGATCATGTTTTACGGACAGACTCAGCTACTACTTAGTGAGGCCCTGTGCAACTCAGTGAAATCCTGTTTCAAAATAAGGGGAAAAAAAAGGTCGATTCAATCCCCAGAATGGCAAAAAAAAAAAAAAAAAAAAAAAAAAAAACCCAAAACCCACAAACGTTGAGCTGGCTGCACACTCCTGTAATCCCAGCCACTTGGGAGGCTGAGGCAGGAGGATCACAAGTGCCAGGACAGCCTCAATAACTCAAAATTAAAGAATTTTGAGACAGGATCTAGCTAAACTGCTGAGGCTAGACTTGAACATTTCAATCTTCCTGCCTCAGCCTCAGAGGCGGTGGAACCATAGGTGTGGGCTGGGAGAATGTAATTGTTTTCTATCAAAGATTAATTTAAGAAGCTCTTGTGTTATATTTTAAAGAAAGTTAGCTTTTTTTATTTTTTATTTTTGGTGGTACTAGGGTTCCTGGAAACCCTTCTACCTCCAGGTTATACTCCCAGACCTATTCCTATATTTTTTAAATTTGGAAACAGGGTCTCTTAAGCCAGCGCGGCTGGCTTCGAACCGGTGTGATCCTCCTGTCTCCGCCTCCCAAGCACGGGGATTACAAACGTGCGCCACCACGCCCGGCAGCATTTCTTTAAAAAACTGTAAATGCCAACCCCTTCCCAGCATTTTCTTCTGGACAAATTAGCCAACCACATTAAGACTGTGAAACCACACTCCAACAGAACAGAAATTCATGTTAGGGATATAAAAATATAAAAAACTGGGCAGGCCTCTGGTTGAGTATGCTTGCCTACCTGGCTTCCCAGGTAGCAAGGGATTTTTTTTGCAAAAAGTAAAATTACTTTGCCAAGCCATTTTCCAACACATGCCTTTTTTTTTTTTTTTTTTTTTTTTTTTGCACTTGAGATTGAACACAGGTATTCTATCTCAGAGATATTTCCCGAGCTTGATTTTATTCATTACTTGGAAACAGGGTCTTCTAGATTGCTGAGAGCCTCACCAAGTTGCTGAGGCTGGCTTTGAACCTGTGATCCTCTGTCACAGCCTTCCAAGTACTGGGATCACAAGTGTGCACCACCATGCCTGGCTGCTTGCTTGCCTCTCTGCTGCCTTCTATCCTTTCCTCTCCCACCTTCCTTCCTTTCTTGTGACAATGGGGATTGAAGCCAGGGCACTCTACATCTTAGCTACACACCCAGCATTACTTTACTTTTTATTTTGAAACAGGGTCTCACCTGGCTGAAGACATGTTTTTCTTAAAATATTATGGAAATTTTTTTCTAATAGAGCCATCACAGTTAGCATGCGCGCGCACACACATACGCGTGCACACGCACGCACACACACGCTTGTAATCCCAGTACTTGGGAGGCTAAGACGGGAGGATCCAACGTTTGCAGCCAGCCTCAGTTACTTAGTGAGGCCCTCTGCAACTCAGTGAGACCCTGTTTCAAAATAAATAAATATGGATGAGCTGGGCATGGTGGCACACACTTGTAATCCCAGTACTTTGGAGGCTGAGACAGGAGGATCTCATGTTTGAGACTAGCCTCAACATCTTACGGAGGCCCTCTGCAACTTAATGTGACCCTGTTTCAAAATAAAAAACAAAAACAGCTGGGGATGTAAATCAGTGGTGAAATGCCCCTGGGTTCATCCCTCTAAATGCAAACAAAGAAACTAAAATAAATAAAAGTCTGAGTTCACAAGGGTGTGCACTGAAATGCCCTAGAAGCAGAGGTTAGTTAGTGGTCCCGGCTGGTTGGCTCTAGGACATGAGGCTTGTGTTGCAGAAGTTACTAGTCAGTTCTAACGATCATTTAGAATCAGGTGTTTTCTTCTCTTTTTCAGGAAGAGGGAGATGAGACACCACACAGCAAAGCAGGGATGTACTGTGACAGCCGAGAGCAACTTAAGAACGGGACAAAGCAAGCCCCATGAAACATGCTCACATCACACCTGTGATCCCAGTACATGCGAGGCTGAGAAAGGAGGATCATGGGTTCAAGGCCAGCCTCATCAACTTAGAGAAAGTTTCAAAATAAAAAATAGACTACGACAGGGTGTAGCACAGAGGTCGAAGGCCCCTGGATTCAGTCCCCAGCACAAAAACAAGAACAGCAGTCTGGAGAATGGTTTTTGTATTGGTGATTGAACCCAGGGGCATTCTACCTCCAAGCCATATCCCCAGCCCCATTTTTCGTTCTGTTTTTGAAACAGGGTCCAAGTTGCGGAGGGCCCAAGTAACCAAGGCTGGCTGTGAACCTGTGGTCGTCCTGTTTCAGCCCCCAAGTACTGGAATTACAATTGTGGGCCACTATGCTTGGCTGTCTTCTCCTCTCATTAAATGCAGAAAACCTGTAATGTTTTTGAGCAGTTCTAGTTTAAGAGGTTGGAAACTGGTGACTTTAGTGCCCTCTTCAGATTGTTATTTTCAACTCAGATGATTTATTTTACTAACTGAAGGGTTCATTTTAACTGTATAGTTTATTTTCCAGTGTTTGGGGTTTAAATGTTCATTTTTAAAAATATAAATGGGCTTTTTTTTTAGATACATCTTATTCCCCATATCTGAGTTTGCATATTTGAGGCTGATGGAATAAAGCTTGTGGGTGTTTGACATCACTTATCCCTCAAGTTGATGAGACACATCTTCTTGTTGGGCGTGGTAGTGCACATCTGAAATCCTTGTACTTGGGAAACCGAGGGCCGTAGGTCTGAGGCCAGCCTCAGCACTCAGTGAAGCCCTGTTTCAAGCCATGTACAGACCAGAGGTAGAGCGTCCCTGGGTTCCATCCATATCACATACAAAATAAAAATTTAAAAAAGAGATCAATCCAACACTGCCACAATGTATAATAGTAGACTGTAGGTTAAAGCCAAGTGCAGTGGTGCACTTATCCCAGTTTTTGGGAGGCTGAGGTAGAAGGATCGCTGGTTCAAGGCCAACCTCAGCAACTTAGACCCTGTTTCACAGTAAAAATAAAAAGGCAGCGGTACAGCTCAGGAGTAGAATGCCCCTGGATTCCATCCCCAGCAATAAGAAAGCCAGCTGGCAGGTAGGCCTGCTCCTTGGATTTACAGTGGATTCTAGATCCTGGGGACAGAAGATACAGGAGCCTCAGCCTCCCTCAGGAGTAGAGGGAAGGACAGCTCAAGCTGCCCCATGGTGAACACTCACATATTTTATTTTTTTACTAGGGATAGAACCCAGGGGCCTTCTACCTCTGGGCTACACTCCCAGACACACACACGCACGCACGCACGCACACACACACACACATACACTATATATGTATATATATACATATATATGTATATATATTTCATTTGGAAACAGGGTCTCACTAAGTTGCGGAGAACCTCACTAAATAGCTGAGGCTGGCTTCAAACCTGCACGATCCTCCTGTCTCAGCCTCCAAAGTACTAGGATTACAAGTGTGCATCACCATGCCCAGCTTGACACTCACATTTTGAAAAATATATGGTGGCTTCTACCTTTTTTTCCTGTGTGTGTGGTACTAGGGGTGGAACCCAGAGGCTTTCTACCTCTGGACTATACTCCCAGACCTATTTTATATTTTATTTGGAAACAGGGTCTCACTAAGTTGCTGAGAGCCTAAGTAGCTGAAGCTGGTTTCAAACCTGTGTGATCCTCCTGCCTCAGCCTCCCAAGCGCGGGGATTACAAGCGTGCGCCACCACGCAAGGGCAGCTTCTATCTTTTAAAACATTAAAATAGAGCCGGGCGTGGTGGCGCACGCTTGTAATCCAGCACTTGGGAGGCTGAGACAGGAGGATCACGCAGGTTCAAAGCCAGCTTTAGCTGGCTTAAGAGACCCTGTTTCCAAATAAAATATAAAATAGGTTTGGGAGTATAGCCCAGAGATAGAAGGCCCCTGGGTTCCATCCTCAGTACCACCACCAAAAAAAAAAAAAAAATTAAAATACTTAATAACATAATAAAATATTCTTAATGCCATTCATATTTCCTTGGAACTACAATCTGTAGAAGTGTCTTTTTTTTTTTTTTGGTACAGGGAATTGAACCCTGGGATCTTCTACTTCTGTTTCTATAGTACTAGGATTGAACCCCAGGCATTCTACCTCTGAGCTAGACCTCCAGCCCTATTTTATTTTATAATTTGAAACAGAGTCTAAGTTGGCTTCAAACTTAGGATCCTCTGTCTCAGTATCCCAAGTACTGGGATTACAGGAGTGTGCCACCACAACTGGTTTATTTATTTTGGTGGTACTGGGGATGAAACCCTGCCCTTTTTTGTATTTTTTATTTTGAATCAGGGCCTCACTGAGTTGCAGAGGGCCTCACTAAGTAGCTGAGGCTGTCTGCAAACCAAAATCCTTCAGTCTCAGCCTCCTGAATGCTGGGATTACAAACGTGCTCCACCACGCCCAACTAACAACTGGCTTATTTTGAAACAGTCTCACTAAGTTGCTGAGCCTGGCTTTCAGTCTGCGATCCTCTTTTCTTGGCCTCCCAAGTACTGGTATTAATTACTAAAGGCTTGTACTACTACATCCAGCTCAGAAGTAGCTTATTTCTCAGTTTCTAAGCCAAATATCCTTTATTCAGCAAGAATCACAGGATTGAAGTTTGAGCCTCAGTTATGGGTCAGATGTGCAGTTAAGTGTATACTGAGAACAACTGATCATTTTAGATTCATTTCACAAGTGTGTGGGGGTGCTGGCTGCATCCAGGGGCATCCTATCTTTGAGGTACACCTTCACCCCTAATTTTGAAACAGGGTCTTGCTAAGTTACCACCTGTCTCAGCCTCCCAGGTGCTGGGATTCCAGGCATGAACAAATTTCTTTGTATTCTATTCTAGTGAACTGTATAAACTTTTCAGATAGACAGCTTTGAGACTGGACCCATATAATCAACCTGTCATAATCAACTTTTATTAGTATGAAAAGTCATTAAAAATAGGCTATCCCATAACCTGGATGAATGCATATACAGACAAGAATCTGAAGCTGTATTAATGAATACCATTAGGGCTCAAGTACAAACTGTAATTAATTCGTGGGTCAGAGGATGATACATCAGAATCAACCCAACTCTAAAGCAGGCTTGTGTTGCTTGTTCTTGTACTATAAGCAAAAAAGTATCTCCTCAACTGTGTGTACCAGATTTTTTTTTTTTTTTTTTTTTGGTGATACTGGGGGGTGAAACCCAGGGTCCTTCTACCTCTGGGCTATACCTCCAGACCTAGTTTATATTTTATTTGGAAACAGCGTCTTAAGTTGCTGAGAGCTTCATTGAGCTGCTGAGGCTGGCTTCGAACCTGCAATCCTCCTGTCTCAGCCTCCCAAATACTGGGATTACAAGTGTGTGCCACCATGCCCAGCTCGTACTAGATTTTTAAACATAAAATAACTCCTTTTCCATGAAAGATAAGATTCCTTTGGTTCAACATATGCCTTTGTATGTGTATATGGGAGGAGGTACTGAGAAATGAACTCAGGGGTTCTACCTCTCAGCTACATCCCCCCTTTTTAAATTTTTTATTCTTGCTAAATTGCTGGGGGTGGGGTCTTGAACCTGCTACCCTCCTGTCTCAGCCTCCCAAGTACTGATACCACAGATGTGGACTAACATATCAACACATGCCAATTCTTGAGAGTTTGTGTTTATTTGTAATGCTATATTGCACTCAACGTGCATTATCAGAATATCTTGGCAAGTAATATAATAAACTATTTTCTAAGATAAATTTTTTTCTTTTAAAACTGCATAAAGGGCTAGGCACTGTGTTTAAAAAAAAACTTTGATTTTTTTTTTTTTTTTTTTTTTTTTTTGGTGGCACTAGGGACCAAATTCAGGACTTTGTGCATAGGAGCAAGTGTACCCCAGCCTAGACACATTCTTAGGCCATGAAGACACACGCCAACATGGTTCATGTCACATGAGGACAGGGCAGGATGCTGAAAGCTAGAGGACAGACAGCTGAAGGAGCTGTTTCTGCTGCTCCTGAATGCATACTTTTTCCACTAAATAAGGAATTCATTCCAAATCAAGATACCTTATTTTCCAACTCCCATACTTGGAGTTTCTGACTTTCCTGAACCTAGGACACAACACACTTATCTGTCTTCCAGGTGTGGGTCACAGTATAAGTCAATGCTGAGACCAAGGTTTTCATCCTCCTAAATTCAGATGCCCTCTTCTGAAGAGCACACCCATCTAACAAGCCCAAACTAAGAGAGTAAAATGAAAGAAAACCCCTAGCAAAGATCCTGAAACATCAGCTGCAGACCTTCCTACACCACATGCTGTGATTGCAGCTCAGGCTGCTGTTTGCTTTCCTACACTGCTCACGCTGTCAGCTTCACACCCACAAAATCTTACTGACAAGTCTTAAGGGTGTTGTTCCCAAAGTGTCGCAGCCAATGAGCGTGCTCGAGGCAGGATCAGATTTACCCCGCTCACCTAAGTTCCTCTCTCTGTGTGGTCCTGGCGATCAGGCCCTTGGCGTTCCACTGCTCCACTAGATCCCAGCATTCCTCGTGTCCGGCTCGTGTCCGGAGGCAGGGCCTGACAAAGTTGCTCAAGGGCGACCTCACACTTGGGATCCCCCAGCTCAGCCCCAAGCCCAAAGGATCACAGGCATGTGCCACCACCCCTGGCTTACTTCATGTACCTGGATACATATTTCTCACTCCGTATATTTTAACCCTAACTTAGCCTTTGATTTATACCAATATCCATTTACTTATCATGATCTTGACTAAAACTCATGCTCCAAAATTGCACCACTGAGCAGATTTCTCCCAAGTTCTGCAAGCAGCTCAGGGCCTCTGTGAGCATCGTGGTGCCACCGCCCCCATAGGCCTCACATCCACGGCTCCCAGCCCGCCCATGTCCGGCCCAGGATGTTGGGATCTGTGGCCTGGTCAATCAAGCACTTGACTTGCATCTCCTCAGAAAGCCCACTGTCGGGCTCTCGGGCACGAATGTTGTGATCCTTGCTTCCCCGAGCCACCGCTGTGTAATCCATGAAGGCAGGGGACTTCTCATGGCCCAGAAGCAACTTGTCACTGGAAAAAAGTTTGAAAAATATGAAAATAGAAACAAATTCTTTTCCCCTTGTGGCCTTCCTGTGAGCTGTCCACTAGAAACAGTCTCTCTTGCCACTTAGAACATGTTTTCTGTTCTTCGTAACCTTGAAGACAAAGGTGGAATTTGTGGGCAAAGCACTGCTGTGAGGACGCATCTGTGAGTTCTGTGCGAGAACAGGGCAGGTGAGGGAGCTCTGAGGAGCGGCCAGCTGCTTCCCTCGCCAACGCATAAGGGCTCTGGCTCCCCATGTCCTTGCAAAAACTTGCTACATCTTTCTTTCTCTTTTTGGTGGTATTGGATATTAAACCCAGGGGCATTCTATCTCTGAGCCACAACTCCAGCCCTACTCTCTATTTTATTTTTAAACAGGGCCTCACTAAGTTACTGAGGCTGTCTTTGAACCTGTGATGCTCCTGTCAAAGCCTCTCAAGTATTGGGATTACAGGTGTGTGCCACCACGCCCAATTTGTTTCATCTCCACAGATGCAAAGTGGTATCTCATTTGCATTTCCCTTTCAAGTAGTTATGCTGAGCATTTATTTCTTCATGTGTTTACTGGACGTTTATATATATTATACTCTTTAGAGAAATGCTTGATTCCTTTGGCGATTTTTAACTGAGTTGTCTTTTAAGATGTAAGAGTTTTGCCAGGTGTGGTGGCACACGCTTGTAATCCTTGCGCTTGGGCCTCGAGGCGGAGACAGGAGGATCGCGCAGGTTCGAAGCCAGACGCACTGGCTTAGGAGACCCTGTTTCCAAATTTTAAAAATATAAAAAATAGGTCTGGGAGTGTAGCCCGGAGATAGAAGGGTTTCCAGGAACCCCAGTACCACCAAAAAAAAAAAAAAAAAAAAGATGTAAGACTTTTAAAATGTAATCTAGATATGAGTCCCTTGTCAAATATGACTTAAAAAATATTTTCTCCCATTTTGTGGATTATCTCTTTATTTTATTTTCTTGTGGTTCTAGGAGTGGAAGCCAAGGCCTAGCATGCCAGGTAGGGGCTCTCCTGCAAGCTATACGTCAATCCTCTTCTTACTTCCTATATATTTTCATGGTTCTGGGGACTGAACCCAAGGGTGCTCTACCACTAAGCCCTTTTATTTTTTGATTTGTGAAATGGTCTAAGTGGCTCAGGCTGGCCTCAAACTTACAATGCTTCTGCCTCAGGCTCCTGAGTAGCCAGGATTGAAGGCAAGTGCCACACACTGGACATCTTTCTTGATAGTATTCCGTGAAGCACAAAAGTTCTGGATTTTTTTTTTTTTTTTTCAGGTCTGGGGGTGGAACCCAGGGGCATTTGACCTCCAAGCTACACCCCATGCCCTATTTTTTATTCTTTATTTTGAAACAGGGTCTCACTAAGTTATGGAGGTCCTTACTAAGTAGCTGAGGCTGTCCGCGAATTGCAATCCTCCGGTCTCGGCCTCCCGAATTCTGAGATTACAAGCTTGTGCCACCACCCCCAGCTTAAAAGTTCTGGATTTTGACGAATCCCAACTTATTTTGTTCTTGTTTGTGTTTTTGGTCAAACCTAAAAATGCTAAACCATAGCCATGTGAGGTGGGTCATGCCTGTATTACTAGTACTTGGGAGGCTAAGATAGGAGGATCATATGTGAGGCCAGACTCAGCAATTTAGCACAATTTAGCAAGACACTGTTTCAAAATATAAAATAAAAAGGAGCCTGGTATGGTGGTGCATGCTATTAATCCCAGTACTTTGGGAGGCTGAGACAGTGTAATTACAGGTTCCTGGCCAGCCTCAGGTACTCAGTGAGGCCCTCTATAACTTAGTAAGACCCTGTTTCAAAATAAAGGATAAGAAATAGGGCTGAGAATGTAGCTCAGAGGTAGAATGCCCCTGGGTTCCATCCTAGTACCACAATAAATAAATGAATAAATAAATAGAAAAATAAATAAATAGGCTGGGGCATAGCTCAGTGGTGGAAAGAAGGAAACAGAAACAAGCTGGGATTCAGTTTTTCCCATAGTCTTACCAAGTAATAGCTGCTGGATTGGCACCTGCTAATTTCCTCTCCACAAAGCTTATTTTCTGTCGAGGATACCAGTTTTTTTCAGTTACATTTATTTTTTTAATCCATGATCCTCCTTTTTTCAGCATTTTCTGTTCAAAATTCTAAAGGAAAAGGACATAATTTTCTTTACACATTATAATACCATATACATTCACATTCAAACAGATAAAGTATGATTATTTTCTTTTTTTTTTAGGAGCAGAGCATACTAGGGATTGAACCTGAGGCATTCTACCTCTAAACTATAGCCCCAGCTCGATTTATTTTTATTTTTCATTTTGGAACTGTGTCAGTAAGCCGTGAAGGCCTCACTAAGTTGCTGACACTGTTCACAGGCACCACCACACCTGGCATAATCTTGCTGGGGCAGCTCTCAAACTTCTTGTACAGACTCTAGTGGCTGCAAGGGAGGCCTGGACTCCAGGGGCCCAGGGTATTAGTCCCCTTCCCTGTAAGGGAAGGCGCTCCAGGCTTGGCTCTGTGGGGACAGGATTCT
Organism: Muscardinus avellanarius; assembly: GCF_963383645.1. Classification (NCBI taxonomy): domain Eukaryota; kingdom Metazoa; phylum Chordata; class Mammalia; order Rodentia; family Gliridae; genus Muscardinus; species Muscardinus avellanarius. Next base: position 117,004,704 of record NC_137786.1, on the reverse strand, counting down.
TCCCAATCATTGAGCATTGTCTCTATGATCAAGAAGACTCATGTGGAGCAGTGTATAATGTAAGAATGTCAGAGAGAACTGGACCACCATCACACAGAGCCCATCTTCCCATTCTAGTTAGAAATCATTTCAGTTCAAGCAAGTTTTCTACACATAAAGATTTTGCCTCATATCTGGTTTTCAGGCTGAATGACCCTGAATGTTAATTTTAGAAACGTAATACAGAAGAACAGAAGTGTTTCAAGAAACAAAGCCACGTAGCCCATTACAGGGGACACTGGGATCCTGCGACAAAAGTGAAATCTATATAAACAAGCAAATCCTACTTTCCAGTCGAAGGAGGGCTCCCTTACGAACACGCCCAAGGTACTGGTGAGCAGGTCTGCCTCGGAGCGGAAGGCCCTCAGTGTGTGCACCATGATGCTGTACATGAGACCTGACTCTTTCACTGGTAACATCAGCTGGGTAAACTGGCGGGTTAGCCGGAAAGGCATCAACTCTGGGACCAACAGAACCTATAGACAAGAAAAAACACGTGTCTGAGCTTGAATCTCAAAACAACAGGAACGAATGAGACAGCTTCTCCATTCGCTTGCCTTTATTACGAATACAAACTCCACTTTCCTTGGAATCGGCCACACAGGTGCGAATTCCTATGTCCAAGAGTCGTCTACTCAGCTTGCAACAGCCTCTCAAAGCAAATGTCCGTGAGAGGGCCTTAGGGCCCAGGGGGTTAGAATCACAATAAAAAATGTGGAGAGGGAACACACTCCTGTATCACCGCCTTCTCTTTTTTGGGGGGTGGGGGTGGAGTTGGGGAACAGTACTAGGGATTAAACCCAGGGCCATTCTATCTCTGACCTATGCCCCAGCCCTATTTATTTATTTAATTTATTTTTTATTTGTGTGTGTGGGGGGGTACTGGGAATGAACCCAGGGGCATTCTACCTCCAAGCTATACCCCCAACCCCATTTTTTATTCTTTATTTTTGAAATAGGGTCTCACTAAGTTGCAGAGGGCCTCATTAAGTAGCTGAGGCTGGCTGTGAACCACAATTCTCCTGTCTCAGCCTCCTAAGTACTGGGATTACAGCTATGTGCCAACACACCTGGCTTACACCACTTTCTCTTAAATTGTAACTCCACTTCCCTAAATAAACTTTTTATATTCCTCTAAAATGAAAAGTGCTAAGTTAATGGCAGAAAAAAGATCTACATCACAATTTGGCAAGACTTTTCTTTTTGAGGTATGGGCGACATTCCACCTCTGAACTACACCCACTGTCCATTTTACTTTGTTTTCAAACAGGGTCTTGCTAAGTTGCTGAGGCTGGCCTTGGATCCCCCATCTCGCTCAGCCACTGTGCCCAGCCAGGCGAGATGCTTCAATGGCTGGCTCGAGGGCACTGGTGGAGCCTCCTTTTGTACGGGACTGCACTCTACTCCGTGCGCTGGCTCCATGCTCTACCACCACCTCCCTATGACCCGCCTGTGCAAGCCCAACACAGGCTGAGATTTTCTCTAAGAATGCCAGATTTCATGCCCATGTCAGAATCAACCTAACCACCATTTCTTCTTTTAGTTTGGGGGATTGAACCCAGGGTGTTCTACCTTTGAGTTACACACCTAGTCCTTTTTTATTTAAAACAAGGTCTCAACAGGGATCTCACTGAGCTGCTGGTTCTGGCCCTGAACCTATAATCCTCTTTTCTCGGTCTCCAAATACTGAGATAACAGGCAGTACCACCATGCCAGGCTCATTTTTTCATTAAAAATTATTCATTTCTGGAGGTGTTAAAAAGCCACATAATAATTCTAAACCAGCCAATGATTAAGGTGACACACCTGGGTAGCTGATCCAAATGCATGTCCAAAGTCAATGCCAATCACGCCTCCTGTCTCCACAGTCACCAAGAAATTGTTGAGGTGTCTGTCTCCAATTCCGAGGAGCCAGTGGCTAACACACAGCAGTGCGTGGGAGCTGGCAAAGTGTGAGCGGAGGGCCAGGAAGGCCTCGGGGCCAGTGCTCAGCCTCATAAAAGTCCGCCTGGGAGAGAGAGGTGAGTGTGACCTCTGCCACAGAGCTGGCATGGGGTCCGGGTCCCAGTATACTCACTTCAAGAGATCAGCGGGCACTCGGCTCTCCATTCTCCTGAAAGCTGTGACCGTCTCTGTACGATTAGCCCGCCTAGAATTGAACAATGAAGTCAGCTTCTCATGACTTAAGATTTAATTATTTTTCAAAACTAAGGATTGAATCTAGGGATAGTCTATCTCTGAGCTATGCCCCAGTCCTATATCTTTTATTCTTTATTTTTTACTTAAAAAAATTTTTTTTGCAGGTCTGGGATGGAACCCAGGGGCATTCGACCTCCGAGCTACATCCCCGCCCCTATTTTTTATTCTTTATTTTGAAATAGGGTCTCACTGAGTTGCAGAGGGCCTCACTAAGTAGCTGAGGCCGTCTGTGAACCACGATCCTCTGGTCTCAGCTTCCCAAATGCTGGGATTACAAGCGTGTGCCACCACACCCGGCTGTATTCTTTATTTTAAAAGGGGTCTCATTAAGTTTCAGAGGGCTTCACAAAGGAGCGGAGGCTGGCCAAGAAACTGTGATCCTCTTGTCTCAGCCTCCCAAGTAATGGAATTACAAGCATGCATCACCATGCCCAGCCTGAGACTTAATTTTTCTGTTTATACTGAAGCTGAAATACCAAATAACTAGATCTTTTTTTATTTTGCAGTACAGGGGATTGAATCCAGGGGCATTCTACCTCCGGGCTACACCCCCAGCCCTATATTTTATTATTTATTTTAAAACAGGGCCTCACTAAGTTGTAGAGGGCCTAGGTAGCTGAGGCTGGCTCTGAACCCATGATCCTCCTATCTCAGCCTCCCAAGTACTGGGATGACAAGTGTATGCCACCACATCTGGCAAATAACTAGATTTTGATGACCTATATGAGGCAGAACTTTGTAAGAATCAAAAGCAAATATGAAACTTTGGGAAGAACAAAGGAAGATCAAAATCAACTCACTTATACATCAGCATGTAGGCCCCAACATCATGCTTCCCCGACATTTTCGCAAGCCATTCTTTATACTGGACTGCAGGAGCTCTGGAGTCACTGATAAGTAGAAATGAGAGAATAAAATGAGAAATCTAGGGGGGGAAAGGGTCATAGGAGGAACTCTAGATGAAGAAGAAACCACTGATGAGCAAACAAATCCACCTGAGGAGGATGGGAGTGGGGAAGAAGGAAATCCCCTGTGTACAGGATGTACATTCACAAACATCAATCACTAAGCCAAACAGGAGGAGGAGGGAGGGGGAGTAAAAGGGGTGATTGGGAAAGGGCTCACTGGGTGATGTGTGCATGTACGTCTCAACCATTTTGTACCCCTTTAAGATGTATGACTACAATGCACTAATAAAAAATAAATAAATAAGAAGAAGATAAATAATAAAAAGATTAAAAAAAGAATGAGGGAGATATTTAGCGTTACATGATTCTAGAGGCAAAGATCACCAAGAATTCATTGAAAAATAGTGAAGAGGCAGGGATAGAGCCGGGCGTGGTGGCGCACGCTTGGAATCCCAGCATTTGGGAGGCTGAGATTGAGGATCACAGTTCATGGACAGCCTCAGCTAGTGAGGCCCTCTGTAACATAGGGAGATCCTATTAAAAAAGATCAAAATAAAGAATAAAAACAGGGCAGGGGTGTAGCTCAGAGGTAAAATGCCCCTGGGTTCCATCCCCAGACCTGCCCCCCCCCAAAAAAAAAAAAAAAAGAGGCAGGGATAAATATGACTCTCAGCCATATTTAGTATCATCAAATCCATGTTACTTTGGATACAGAATTTCAGTGTGTGTGTATGTGTGTGTGTGTGTGTGTTACTGCGGATTGAAACCAAAGGCATTCTACCTCTAAGCTACACTCCCAGCCCGTTTATTTTGTTTTAAAACAAGGACTCACAAGGTTGCTGATCTCGCTGAGTTACTGAGGCTGTCTTCAAACCTGTGATCCTCTTGTCTTCGCCCTCTAAGTACTTGGATTATAAGTGTTTTTAATCACTTCTTCTAAGTACTGGGATTATAAGTGTTTATTTTTAATTATTCCAAAAACACCCTATGCAATTCCCTATGCAAATATTCAGTTCCAAAACAGATTCAATAAATTCTCCCACTTCAAACAGAGAGGAAAAAGCTAAACATAAACGGCAGTGGTCTTGAAACCCCGTAATAGGCAACTGACTTCTAGAGTGTCGGGTCTTGAGGTACAAGCAAGAAGTCCCTGTGGAGGGGCAAAGCTCATATGCCTGGGTCTGCATGGTGAAGTGCGGCCCGAGTGGCAGTGGACACTGTCCTTGCTCTAGAGTGTGGCATCCCACAGCAGAAGGGCAGTGGGCAGCAGGAAACACGTTTGCCTCTGCATATTTGGCCACTTCGTAATTTGTGTCAAAAGCCTTAATAAGTTTTCCTGAAAAAAATTCCTAAAGATAGAAAACAATTTTACTTGTGAACTAGCAATTCATTGGACAGGCTTGTTTTGTGGTGCGAGGGAGTGAAACTAGGAATGTTCTTCCTCTGAACTACACCCCCAGACCCAGCTTTCACTTTAAAACAGGGTCTCGCTAAGCTGTGGAGGCTGGCTTTGAACCTGCGACTCTCCTGTCTCAGCCTAACAAGGGGTGCAATTCAATTATTTAAGAAAAACCTTTTCCGAGTCACCAAGTTAATTTCATAAACAAACCATGCTCTTTTAATGTAAATTCATTCTCATTCATTCTCATTCTCTCTCTCTCTCTCTCTCTCTCTCTCTCTCTCTCTCTCTCTCTCTCTTGGCAGTACTGGGTACTGGGTATTGAACCCTGAAGCATTCTACCTCGGAGCTACACCTCCAGTCCTATTTTATGCTTTGAGACAAGGTCTCCCTAAGCTGCAGAGGGCCTCACAAGTTGCCAAGATTGGCCACAAACCTACAATCATCCTGTCTCAGCCTCCCAAGTCCTGGGATTACAAGTGTGTGCCACTATGCCCGGCATCTTTCTTTTGGCCCTTGCTATGTTGCTGAGGCTGAGCTTTTAACTATAAGGCTCTAGTGATCCTCCTGCCTTAGCCTGTGTGTGCCACTGCGCCTGGCCAGAGTTAATACTCTATAAATGTTGTGTTCTCTCATATGGGGAAACTAGGGAGGTGGTCTAGGGTAAGACAAGGGAAGAGGAAGGATTGATGAAGGAATTACTTCCATCCATATTATGTGCATACATGAGAATACCAATGCCAATCTCAGTATCATGTATGGGGAAGGCGGGAATGGGGAGGGAGGGAAGCTCACCAAGTGCTGTGTGCGTATATATTGCTATCACTATGATTTCCACTATGCTATGGGACTATATAACACACAAATAAAGGTATAAAAAAAGTTGTGGGAAAATACATGCAACCACCCTATACTCCATTTCATTTCTTCATCCAGACACTAGAACATTAAAAGGACAAGCCGGGCGTGGTGGCGCACACTTGTAATCCCTGCGCTTCGGAGGCTGAGAAAGGAGGATTGCATGGGTTCAAAGCTAGCCTCAGCTACTTAGTGAGGCTCTCAGCAACTTAGTGAGACCCTGTTTCCAAATAAAATAAAATAAAAAAGTCTGGGAGTATAGCTCGGAGGTAGAAAGCCTCTGGGTTCCACCCCCAGTACTACCAAAAATAAATAAATAAATAAATAAATAAATAAATAAATAAATAAATAAATAAATAGATAGGCGAGGGCACAAGAGCTCTAGTTACAAAGCCCTTAGGTCGCTGGACCAAGAGGTAGAAGAAACTGCCCTTGAAGCCAAGGAAGGGCAGCCTAGGTAGAAGCAGCTGGGGGACGGCGCTGGAGGAGGAGCCTTTGGCAGGAATTTACCTTGTAACAACTATTTTTTCCTCTTGTGAAAGGTTCTTCAAAAGAAGGTCCCTTAAGGTAAAAGTTTTTTCAATCCATTCAATTAATCCTAATCTGAAAAAGAAAACAAAAAATTTTGTAAATAAATGCAAACTCTGCCTCTAATCCCAGCACTTGGGAGGCTGAGACAGGAGAATCGCGGTTCACTGACCATTTCAGCTACTTAGTGAAAAAAAAAGAAAGAAAGGAAGGAAGGAAGGAAGGAAGGAAGGAAGGAAGGAAGGAAGGAAGGAAGGAAGGAAGGAAAAAAATAGGGATAGGGTATAGCTCAGAGGTAGAATATCCCTGAGTTTGATTCCCAATTACAAAAAAAGAAAAGAAAAAAGAAAAAGAAAAAGAAAGAAAAGAGAAACAGAGTCTTGCTAAACTGCTGAGGGTCTTGGCTAAGCTGCCGAGGCTGGTCTGGAACCTGAGATCCTACTGTCTCAAACTCCCAAGTACTAGAATTACCAGCATGAATATTATGTTCCAGCTTTTGTATTCTTATTTTTCACATGGTTTTATTGGTTTCTGTATTTATTTCAAGACAAGGCCTAGCTAGGCTAGCCAGGGCTGATCTCAAATCTGTGATCCTCCTGCCTAAGCCTCCCCAGTCACTGGGATTTTGAGTGTGCATCACTACGCCCAGCTTTTTTTTTTTTTTTTGGTACTGGGGATTAAACCCAGGGGCATTCTACCTCTGAGCTACACCCCCACCCCTTTTTATTTGTGATTCTGAAACAGGATCTCACTAGGTCAGTGAAGGTCTCACTGAGTTGCTGAGGCTGACTTTGAACCTGTGATCCTCCTATCTCAGCCTCCCAAGTGCTGGGATTAGAGGCTATGTCAGCTCTTCCCTTACTTTCTCCACACAGGTCTAAGAGTGTTTTAAGTACCAGCTGTGGAGTCCAAGGCTCTGCGGACCTCCAACCCCAGCCCAGGACAGTCTCCCAAGACCTGGCCCAGGCTGCTCAGGCCCACCTTGAGGTCATGGGTATGACTTGGTAGGTCCGTATCTGCATGTTTCTCTGGCTGCAGGCGGCGTCCTGGGAAAGGACGACATTCATGACCTGGAAGAGCTGCTGGACACGCTGGTCCTGCCGCAGGTCCTCACCACCCTTCACCAGGAAGGGGTACTCACGCTCATCATGGCCGCGGATGATGATGCGCTTCGGCTTCCGCAGAGAGGCCATGACTTTTACCTTCAAAAAAGAGGATTTATTTTTTTCCTAAAGAGGCAGGGTCTTGCTGTTCTGCCCAGACTCGCCTTGAACTCCTGGGTTCAAGTGCTCCTTCTGCCTCAACCTCCCAAGTAGCTGGGACAGTATGCACATACGCCATCCGCAGTAGAAGTGGATGCAGGTGAAACCTGTGATGCCCATCCCGGCCCTGGAGGGAGAAGACGAGACTAGCTGGTCATTCTCCTCAGAGTACCAGGACAGAGAGCGCTTGGCTGCAGACTTCAGGATGGCGAAAAACTCCCATGCCACAGAAACCTGACACTCCTGCTTAAAAATGTGTATGTATGTGTGTGTGTCCTTTGCAACAGCAATATCCAACATGTGAACTCTTCACAGTAGGTTGATTCTCCACACACCGCATAATGGACACACACAGAGTTCACCAAATCTTTAAACAGGATTGACACTGAACGGTGAGTCATGAGGTCAACCAAACAGGCAGAAAGCTCCACACAGGACATGAGCTGTTGCTTCCTCAGTAGAGACAAGCACCTCAGGGCCACACACCATACCCACATGGCCAGCACACGGAGACAGGCTGCAAGCCAAATACCTACCCTCTCGTCAAACCCAGAGATCCGCACGTGGTACTCGGGCAGCGGCTTTCCCCGGCCATCGTACTGACCTGCAATAGACCAGAGCTGCTGTGGTGCAGGTCACAGGGCATCTGCACGGTCTGTTAATAACGCTGATCTAGCTGACAAATGTTTTACTGAAAGTTTTTATTTAAAGAAGATGGACTTATTTTTTTAAATGCTATTTCTCAATTTGACTGATGAAAAGACAGAAAGTTTCCTGTTCTAATAGACAAATCCCAAATAGAAAAATTAATGTCCTGACTAGAACCCTGCATGGTCCCCAGGCCCATCAGGCTCACATTAGGAGGCTTTCACTTAAATGCTTTCCTTGCAACTGACTAAATGAAGTTGCACAGTGGTTAATAAAAGCAAAGAAGATTGTTTCTCCAAATATGTTTTTGGTTATATTTGCTAGAATGAAAACATGTATAACCAGATTAAAACAGTTTTTCCTCTAGCAAATTCCAGGATGAACAAACAATGTTCACAGACAGCCCTGAGAGAACATGCCTGGTTCACATCTGGCTCCCTAGCTGGATGTCTCCATTCTCAAAGGTATGATTCTCTTTTTGCAGGTATGTCACTTGTCATTTTTCTACTTAATTTATGGTGCTGGGAATGGAACCCAGGGCATGCTACCTCCAAGCTCTTTATATTTTTTATTTTATTTTATTTTTTGGTGGTACCGAGGATGAACCCAGGGGCTTTTCTGCCTTCGGGCTCTATTCTCAGACCTATTTTATACTTTATTTGGAAATAGAGTCTTAAGTTGCTGAGAGCCTCACTAAGTAGCTGAGGCTGGCTTCTACCTTGTGCAATCCTCCTGCCTCAGCCTCCCAGGTGCAGGGATTACTAGTGTGCGCCACCACGCCCAGCTTTTTTTTTTTTTTTTTTTTTAAACAGGGTCTTACCAGGTTGCTGAGAGGCTTGCTGACTTGCTAAGGCTGGTCTTGAACCAGAAACCCTCCTATCTCAGTACTAGAATTACAGTCTGCACCACCTTGCCCTGCTTACTGGTCCCTTTATTTTATTTTCTGGTAATAAGGATTGAATCCAGAAGATTGTAGGTTCTTGGCCAGCCTCAGCTACTTAGTGAAGCCCTCTGCAACTTAGTGAGAGCCTGTTTCAAAAAGCCGGGCATGGTGGCACACGCTTGTAATCCCTGTGCTTGGGAGGCTGAGACAGGAGGATCACACAGGTTCAAAGCCAGTCTCAGCTACTTAGTGAGGCTCTCAGCAACACAGTGAGACCCTGTTTCCAAATAAAATATAAAATAGGTCTGGAAGTATAGCCCGGAAGTAGAAAGCCTCCGGGTTCCACCCCCAGTACCACCAAAAAAAAAAAAAAAAAAACCAAAAAAAAAAACCCCCAAAAAACAAAATAAAAATAAAATAAACAAAACAGAAAGGAGGACTATAAGGAAATTCTAATCTCAATAGCAACCTAGTAAAGTGTATTAATTCATACTAATTATAGATTTTCCTAATGAAAACTATGGTGAAATTTAAAATTCTTTAAAGAACAAGAGGGTGACACTTGCCAAGGTCCCTACACCACCACTTGGAGAGCCTGGCCTCCAGGTGCCGCCTCCACAGTGCAGGTAACTCACCAGGAACCTCCAGCGCGTCTCGCAGGAACTCCACTTGGAATTCACTCATCCAGGGCGAATATTCTTTCAAATTCCCAGCTGGCTGTGAGTCTCTCTTCATTTTTGAAAGCAGTGAGTTGGTAATGCTATTGAAATCACTGAGCTTCATTGTAGGGAGCTTGGAACCTCCTTTTCCAAAGTGCTCATCAAATTCTTTCCCAAAGGCCTAAAATTAGTAACAATTTACTGTAAATATGAATGTTTGGTTTGAACTTAGGAAATGGCTCTAATAAATTTTTATAACAAACAAGTGTTCAATTATACAGGGTTTTTTTTTTCCTGTGCTTTAAACATTTATAGTTTTGCCAGGTATGGTGGTGTATGACTGTAATCTTAGTATTTGGGAGGCTGAGACAGGAGAATCGCAGGTTCAAGGACAGCCTCAACAACATAGATTCTTAGCAAGCTAGCAAGTCCCTTTTTCAAAACAAAATATAAAAAGGGCTGGGGATGTAGCTCAGATGTAGAATGTCTGACTTTAATCCCAAATATACATATTTATCTCACACACACAGATGCATACCCACAACTTACAGTTTTGCTTTCCTTGAGTATTTCAATACTCTATGAACTGGAGTGAGGGCTCTTAAAAACTTAGCAAGGTCTACTGAGTGTGGTGGCACATGCCTGTAATCCCAGTACTTGGGAGGCAGACAGGAAAATCACAGGTTCCAGGCCAGTCTCAGCAACCTAGCAAGGCTGTGTTTCAAAATAAAATAGATCTGGGGTGTATCTTAGAGGTAGAAAGCTCCTGGGTTCAACCCACAATACCAAATAAATAAATAAATAAATAAATAAATAAATAAAGATTTATCCAATTTATAACTAACTCAACATCCATATGGTATGAAATGAAATATATGCTCTATTTTAAGATAATTCACTATAAGAAAAATTGACATATATATAATAGATTGTTTCATCTATCAATGGATTAAAAGTATAGAAACAATTATCCTGCCATTCTTAGAATACATGAAAAGACTAGTTATTTCCCAATTTTAATCAGCAACATAGTATTAAAGGCACAATGCCTTAATGATCTCTTAAGGTGAAAAAAATTTTTTTTTGGTGGTGGTATTGAGGATAGTTATACCCCCGCCCTATTTTTCATTATTTTGAAGCAAACTCTCACTGAGTTGCAAACGACCTCAACTAAGTAGCTAAGACTGTCCACAAACCTACTAGCCTCCCAAATGCTGGGATTACAAATGCTGGAATTACAAGTGTGCACCACCACACCCAGCTTAAGGTGAAATTTGAGGCAATTTATTTTGGCAGGTTATTGCTTACACTAATAAAAATTACTTGTTGATTTAGAATGAGATGTAAAGTTCTGGACAGATTTTCTAACACATTAGAGGTTGACAACTCTGCTGCTGTCCCCAGGCCTGGGGCCCGATGCCCGATGCAGCTGTGGTAGCAGTGGCCAGGCAAAGTGGTCTACACTGACAGATGTTTGGGGCAGAGTCTTATGTTGTCCAGCACGCAGGGAAAGGATGCGGTCATGAGCTCAAAGAGATACTGTGCAGTCTCAGCTAGGGTTGGTGTGCACATCTGTCATCCAATGCTAGGGAGACTGAGATAGGAGGACCACAAGTTCCAGCTAGCCTTAGCTATTAGTGAGACCCTGTTTTGAAAATAAAATAAAAGAGCTTGGAGGAAGAATGTCTCTGGGTTCAATCCCTGCTACCATACACAAAATAAATTTAAATCAAATTTATAAAATCATCATAAAAACAAAGAGATGTGAAGAATTTACTGGAGGCTTTGGAGAGTTTTTCCAGGGAAGGCCACTGTCAGTCTCGTTGAGGAGACCGGCAGTGGAGGGCAAGGTGGGCAGGATGCAGGGAAAGGAGAGCCCAGTCTAGTTGGCATTATGGACGTGGACACACTTCAAAGGCAATATTCTACAGTTTTTTAATAATCTTAACACCAACCCATCAGTTTCAAGTGTAGTTATGCCTTCATTTAACTATAGTTCCTGTTCTAAGGCCCTATAACGTTCAAGAACCAGCGGCATCCACATCACAGCTCTGGGTCCTGTAACACTGTCCAAATCCAAGGACCAGGGTGTGTGTCACTTTCACCTGTAAGACCTATATCCCTGGTCAGTTAGGCCAGATATTCCTCTATGTTCCAGTGTCGCAGAAACAGAGGAAGGGCCACCTGGCTCTTCCTGGACCCTCAGGAGGAGGGGGGCCAGGGCATGTGCTGAAGGAGAAGGGATGCTGATACCAGCCTCTGAGGACAAGGCTCTACACGACCAGGAAGAGGAACCGACTGGGGACCATGTTGCTGGGTGCAACGGGACCCATTGCAAACTCCACTCACTATGACCCCTGCAGTGGAGGGAACAACTTGAAAACAGAAGTGCTTTTGTTGTACATGCACAGCATTTTATAAGCAGCATGTGTCCTGCAACCTCTCAGACCTTGAGACCCTGAGTGTATCTCTGTAGCTCCAGCACCCAAGCCTGTGCCCTGAACAAAAAGCCTGGAAATACTTTAAGACACAAATACTTTCTTGACCCAATATTCAAATCATTCCGAGAGTTATAATACTGAGCCACATGTAACCTTCAGATCCAAAATTCTGAGCATGAAGAATGGATGTGCGATTGCTCTGAGGTCTTGTCTGCTGACATACCTATCAACATCTGACCTGCAAATTTCTATCAGTATCTTGCAGAGATCATCAAATCTAAGGCAAGTTTACAAATTCAGTACATGTTTGTATACACGTGCACACACACGTGTATGTGGTACTGGGGATTGAACCTAGCGGCATTCTACCTCTAAGGCACATCCTCTCTCCATTTTAGTTTTTGTTTCGAAGCAGGGTCTCACTAGATTGCTGAGGCTGGCCTCAAACCTGAGGTCTTCTGTCGGAGCCTCCCAAGTACTGGGATCACAGGCTTGTACCACCACACCCAGCTCAACAGGTATTTTAAGACCAGCATTGCCAGCAAGCTACTGAATGGTTTCCTAAAGCTGTGCTTCCATCATAGCAGCTGGCCATGGTACCTGTATAAACCTGCTCCTAAAGGGACCCAGGCCTGGCGCCTGTGCATCACCCAGAGCTGCATACATCCTCTCGTAGAGCTGCCAGATGCTTTTTTTATTTATAGGTTCTTTTTCTAGTTCATCTTTTACTTCAGCAACCCAGTCCTATGTATAAAAAAAGAAAAATAAGAGATAATGATCAAGAATCAAGCTAGATTATAAATAAGTTTTACCTAAGTTCTATGTGCCAAAAGCTGTTCTGTTACCTTAAAAAGCAGGTCAGGATTAGAGAGCTGGTCTAGGGCATTAATAAAATCTTGAACCACTCCTCCTTGATCCAACTTACTTTTGATCCTATTAAAAAAGGTTTAGGTAATTAAATATCTTCCAAAGATCAAGCACAACACACATATAACTATATAATTTATGCATCATATATGTACATATATAAAAATTAAAACTAACTACATGGTTTAGGGAGATAACAATTTCAGAATTCCATCCAATATTAGATGAAGTAAAAAGTGTTTATTCCATGAACAGGGCATTTTACCTCTGACCTATATATACCTCCATCCCAATTTTATCTTTTGTTTGAAACTGGGCCTTGCTGAGTTGTTGAGAGTCTCACAACTCTGCTAAGGCTGTACTTGAACCTAAGTCCTGGGTATACAGGTGTGTACCACCATGCCCAGCTGAGGTGAGGTTCTTAGACAAGGTAAAAGCAGATCTTGCAATGGATATATATACATATTTATACATTAATTTTTTTGTGTGTGGTATTGAGATTGAACCCAAGGTGTTCTACTTCTGAGCTACATTCCCAGCCCTATTATATCTTTTGGTGGTACTGGGGTTCCTGGAAGCCCTTCTACCTCCAGGCTACACTCCCAGACCTATTTTTATATTTTTATTTGGAAACAGGGTCTCTTAAGCCAGTGAGACTGGCTTCGAACCTGCGCAATCCTCCTGTCTCCATCTCCCAAGCATGGGGATTACAAGTGTGCGCCACCATGCCCGGCCCTATTTTATTTTTGATTTTGAAATAATCTCACTAAGTTGCTGAGGCTGGCCTGGAACCTGCAATCTTCCTGTCTCATCCTCCCAAGTACTGGGACTACAGGAATGCACATGATGTCAGGCTGGGTGTAGACATTTTGATGTATACAATTACATTTCTGAACGATGTATACATACATATTTTTTAAACTTATAAAAGATAAGATCACTTTCTTGATGCATTTCCAAGTTTTTTACTTGTCTTCATTTTTTTTTGGGGGGGCAGTACTGGGGATGGAACCCTAGGGCATTCTACCTCTGAGCTACACCCCCAGCCCTATTTTTTTCCTCCTCCTCCTCCTCCTCCTCCTCCTCCTCCTCCTCCTCCTCCTCCTCCTCCTCCTCCTCCTCCTCCTCGTTTTTTTGTGGTACTGGCGATGGAACCCAGGGGCATTCTACCTTCAAGCTACACCCAAGCCCTTTTTTTATTCTTTATTTGGAAACAGGGTCTCGCTAAGTTGCTCACTAAGTAGCTGAGTAGCTCACTAAGTACCTCACTAAGTAGCTGAGGCTGGCCTCGAACCCAGATCTTCTTGTCTCAGCCTCCGAAATGCTCAGATTATAAGCATGTGCCATCATGCCCGGCTTATTTTCTTTCTTTCTTTCTTTCTTTCTTTCTTTCTTTCTTTCTTTCTTTCTTTCTTTCTCTTTCTCTCTCTCCCTCTCTCTCTCTCTCTCTCTCTCTCTCTCTCTCTCTCTCTCTCTCTTTCTTGTTGGTACTGGGGTTCCTGGAAGCCCTTCTATCTCTGGGCTACACTCCCAGGCCTATTTTTACATTTTTATTTGGAAACAGGGTCTCCTAAGCCAGCGCACAGCTGGCTTCGAACCTGCACGATCATCCTGTCTCTGCCTCCCAAGCACGGGGATTATAAGTGTGTGCCACCACGCCTGGCTTATTCTTTATTTTGAATCAGGGTCTCACTGAGTTGCAAACAGCCTCACTAAGTAGCTGAAGCTGTCTGCGAACCCAGATCCTCCTGTCTCAGTCTCCCAAATGCTGGTATTAGAAGCGTGTACCACCACGCCCAGCTTTTAATCTTCATTTTTTTTAAGTTCATTATATCAATGGTCTTTACTTATAAACTAGTTGAGAAGAGGACACTTTAGCAGGTCTGCTGAGTCCTACCTGAGACAAGGGGCCTTTGTGTATATTTTAAAGGATGATTTCAAGAATTGTCTACAAGCCAGGCATGGTGGTGAACACTTGTAATCCCAGTACTTGGGAGGCTGAGGTAGGAGGATCGCAGGTTCAAAAGCAGCCTTGGCAACATAGCAAGGCTCTCAGAAACCTAGTAAGACCCTGTTTCCAAATAAAGAAATAAAAAAATCAGGCTGGAGGTATAGTTTGGAGGTAAAATGCCTCTAGGTTCAATCCCCAGTACCAAAAAAAAAAAAAAAAAAAAAAAGAAAAGAAAAAAAATTGACTATAGCCTGGCACAGTGGCACAGACCTGTAATTCCAATAGTTAAAAGGCTGAGACAGGAGGCTTTCAGGTTCATGACCATCCTCAGCAATTTAGTGAGACCTTCAAAATGAAAATAAAAAGAGGGATGAGGGTATAGTTCAGAGGTAGAACAGTCCTAGGTTCAATTCCCAGTACCACAAAAATTTTGGATTACAAAACCATCTTATCTAGTCAGTCTCAAGCAACAGATAACTTTAATTATGTGTAGAATGTCCTGGGCACGGTGGTGCACACCTGTAATCCCAGTACTTGGGAGGCTGAGACAGGAGGATAGCAGGTTAGAGGACAGCCTCAACTTAGCAAGATCCTATTTCCAAATAAAATAGAGTTGGGGGTGTAGCATGGAAATAGAACACCCTGAGTTCAATCCCCAGTACCACACACGCTCAAAAAAAGAGTAGGGTACACAATACTCTAGGATGAGATCTATCTTAATGGAGACAGGATGGCTCCAAGCTACCTGAAGACAAGCCAATTTCCACGTTTTCACCATTACATTTTGTGTGTGTGTGTGTGGTACTGGGGGTTCTACCTCTGAGCTATAC
Organism: Muscardinus avellanarius; assembly: GCF_963383645.1. Taxonomy (NCBI): domain Eukaryota; kingdom Metazoa; phylum Chordata; class Mammalia; order Rodentia; family Gliridae; genus Muscardinus; species Muscardinus avellanarius. The sequence goes on along the minus strand of NC_137786.1, from coordinate 116,989,232 downwards.
TCCCAGACCTATTTTATATTTTATTTGGAAACAGGGTCTCACTAAGTTGCTGAGAGACTCACTAAGTAGCTGAGGCTGGCTTCGAACCTGTGTGATCCTCCTGTCTCAGCCTCCCAAATGTGGGGATTACAAGCGTGCGCCACCACGCCTGGTATCACCATTATATTTTTATACCCAGTTTTCCTGCAACATCACCTGGCCACAAACTCTTTATTCCTGTGGCCAGCAGAGCTGTCTTGAAAGGAGTAGCTTTCACTGCTGATTATAAGTGGGTAAATGATAGCCTGTGGGTAGTTGTCGGCAATCTCTTGCACAGTATGCTGAACTGCAACGGCCTCTTCCTTGTCCAGTAAGGCCACCATGTGGCTGATCCAGCCAATGAACTGCCAGCAAGGAACGGAAGAAATCTGAAACACAGAAGCTGCAGTTCAAGTCCAAGCAAACAGGTCACATCATCTTATCAGAAAGGCAATACAAAGGCTGGTGCGGAGGATTGTGGTTCGTGGACAGTCTCAGCTACTTAGCGAGACCTTATTTCAAAAAAACCAAAAAGACTAAAAAATAAGGCTGGTGGCATAGCTCAGAGGTACAGTGCCCCTGGGTTTCATCCCTAGTAAAGCAAAAAAACAAAAAAAACAAAAAAAACAAAAAAAAAACAACAATACAGACAGCCTCAGCTTCAAAATGCCCCCCCCCTTTTTTTGCAGGTCTGGGGATTGGCCAGTCATGGTGGCACATGCTTGTAATTTCGTACTTGGGAGGCTGAGAGAAGAGAATCAAAGGTTTGAAGCTAGCCTCAGAAACTTAATGAGGCCCTCTACAACTTAGTGAGACCTTGTTTCAAAACAAAGAATAAAAATAGCCAGGCATGGTGGCACACGCTTGGGAGGCTGAGACAGGAGGATTGTGCAGGTTCAAAGCCAGCCTCAGCTAAGTAGTGAGGCTCTCAGCAACTTAGCAAGACCCTGTTTCCAAATAAAAAAATATAAAATAGGTCTGGGAGTGTAGCCCAGAGGTAGAAGACCTCTGGGTTCCATCCCCAGTACCACAATAAATAAATAAATAAATAAATAAATAAATAAATAAATAAATAATCTCAAAAGTCAAATACCACTGTATTTAATCTCTAGTACCACAAAACAAAAAAATACATTAAGATAAACTTATTTAACTGCCTGCTTATATATAGACTGAATTTTTGGACTTAAGTCTCCTAGACCTACTGGAAAAGACTACTATTCAGAATCTACCACAAGCTGAAGTTCCATCGAGAGTCCTCACCTGCATGCTCAGAAGTCAGGACTGTGTGGTGGTGATGGGTGAGTGTGTGTGTCTGTGTATATGTGTATGTGTGTCAGCAATAGAACCCAGGGATAGCACTCAGGAAACTAAGACAGGAGGGTTGCAAGTTCATGGCCAGCCTCAGCATTTTTGGCCCTAGGCAACTATGGTTGGGGGTGCAGTTGAGAGTTTGAAAGCCCCTGGGTTCAATAACCAGTACCCCCCCACACACACACGAAAAAGTCAACTTGCCATGTGACATTAAGAGTGCCAGATAACTTTCATTTCCAAGTTAAAGCTTGGCCTTGCTTTCCAGTTATACATCTATGAAAGTTTAAGAAGCCTTTATTTTATTTATTTATTTGCTACTGAGGTTTGAACCTAGGAGCATTCTCTGAGCTATACCCTCAGCACGTTTTTATTCTGAAACAGGAGCAGAGGCTGGCCTTGAAGAGGTGCTCCTGCCTCTGCCTCTCGAGTACTGAGACTCTAGGTGTGCAGACCACACCTGGCTATAAGGCACCTTTGAGATGACCTTGTACCTGTGCAGGTGAACTGCCCCTGCAGTGTCCCAGGACAGAGGCACATCAGCAGGTACAGCCCAGATGTGCTGAGCAGCAGAGTGATGGAGGAGTATGGCCTGAACCACACCCACACGGCCCCTCACTCATGCCTGCAGCTGAGGCCCTGCCAGCCTGGTACTGTGAGTAGGCACTACACCCACTCAGAGGCGGGATGGAGCTGGTTACTGCTGTTGTTCTTCCAAAGCTTCATAATTACTGAGCATATGGCAACAGATGTTAAGATTGCATCCTCATCTTTGTGGGCGATGACTTTAGTGTGAAGGCCTCTGCTCCAGGCGCACCCCTTCCTTTCTTTCTTTTGGTTCTGGTTCAGATATGGCATTTACAGAATGGAGAAAAATGGGTAAATGTGATATTTACCCATAAAAATAAATAATCTTTTATTTATTTTAAATTAACTCTGTTCTGCCAGGTGTGGTGGTACACTTTTTTTTTTTTTTTTTTTTTTTGGTGGTACTAGGGTTCCTGGAAGCCCTTCTACCTCCGGGCTACACTCCCAGGCCTATTTTATATTTTTATTTGGAAACAGGGTCTCTTAAACGAGCGCAGCTGGCTTCGAACCTGCGCGATCCTCCTGTCTCTGCCTCCCAAGCACGGGGATTACAAGCGTGCACCACCATGCCCGGCTGCTGGTGATACACATTTGTAATCCCAGTACTTGGGAGGCTGAGATAGAAAGACAACAGGTTCAAGTTCAAGGTCAGCCTCAACAACTCAGCGAGACCCTGGTTCTTTTCTTTTTTGTTCTTTTTTTTTTTTGATACTGGAGATTGAACTCAGGGGCATTCTACCTCCAAGCTACACTCCAACCCCATTTTTTATTTGTATTTTGAAACAAGGTCATGTTTTATGTTTTTGGTTTTCTGGCGTGTTTTTTCTTTTCTTTTATTTATTTATTTATTTGCAGTACTGGGGATGGAACCCAGGGGCATTCTACTTCTGAACTACACTCTCAGCCCTATTTTTTAATCTTTTTTTTTTGAAACAGGGTCTCACTGAGTTGCAAAGGGCCTCACTATATAGCTGAGATTGGCCACAAACCTGCAATCCTCCTGTCTCAGCCTCCCAAATACTAGGATTACAAGCATGCACCACACCAGGATGCAAAACCATTTCATAAAAAACAAGCTGGAGCCGAGGCTTAGAGGTAGCTAGATTCAATCCACAGTATCAAGGGGAAAAAAACAAAAAAAATATTCTCAGAATACAGCAGAATCCAATGCTGGAAACGTGCACTGCACACACTTATATATCTGGATATAGATAAGACTGTGTCTCTAAGTTCTGTAAAATTCCCTCCCATTTATTAGAACAAAGATACTACTAACCTCTTTTGTCATCAGGCTTAAGGTCTCCTCTGGATAGTGCTCTATGATCTGAAGTAACCTAGGAAAGCGCAGCCTGGCTTCAGTGGAGTTTAATTTCAAGGCCTTCAGCATTTTCTCCACCACAAGTGCTGGGTACTCCTGAAGTTCTATAGAATCAACAGCTATTGAGAACAGCAAAGGGGAAAGGAATGGTCACTACATCCATTTATACCTAAATGACAAATGTAAAAAGGACTGCGTCTCCCCCACACCCTCAGCACTGGGGGGAACCCAAGGCATTCTACCTGAGCTACACCCCCAGACCTATTTTTTTTTTTAATTTGGAAATAGGGTCTTGCTAAGTTGCAGAGGGCCTCACTAAGTTGCTGAGGCTGGCTTCGAACCTGCAATCCTCCTGTCTCAGCCTCCCAAGTAAAAGGATTACAAGCGTGCGACACCACGCCTGGCTACGTCTTCTTTTGGTTTATATTTTTAGCATGCCACTGCTCTTTTGAGCAAGCATTTTAGGTCAATACTAGACATTTTTTGAGTCTGCATCTAGAAGTTGAATCCCTTCCACTGAGTGAGTACTCATTTTACACAACACAGTTTGAATCTTGAACTGAGGTCATAAGTGGCGACTGCTGGTTGCTGAATTTATTCCAGGACCAATACGAGCCAACACCAAAGTACAAGCAAGATGTGAGATACTAATAAAGAAAATATGGAAAACAGTTAAATGCAGGTCATGTTGCCTGGAGATGCATTACCTCTTAAAACATCAGACTTCTCTCAAAAACCTGTTACATGAAAGCAAATCAATGGAAAACCAGGAGTGCCTACAAAATTCTTTAAGACTTTATGCTTACATAGTGGAACACTAACTTGTTTTGTTCTTTTGAAAGTCACCAGATGCATTCTCTTCTGCCTTGCGAAGCTGTTGGTCACAGAAATTCACCAGCGTCATATAAGCATTAGCCACACTGGCTGGAGGGCTGCAGCCCCAGGAGGAAGGCTGGGACTTTTCAGCTGCCTGCACAGCCTTGGAGAGGTGAAGAAATGCTCTCTGGTACAAACCTGTGATCACCTGGAATTCACAGAATACTTAGCTGGATTGACAGTGCCACAATAACATGGAAAATTGAGGTGTGGTGGTGCACTCCTATAGTCCTAGATATTTAGAAAGCTGAGGTGGGAGGAAATCTGGAGTATAGTAGTTTGAGCCAGTCTGAGTAACAACCTGGTCTCAAAATAAATAAAGAAATAACAAAGAAAGCTATGTTAACTAAGAAAGGACATTTCTGCCCTTGCTATGAGTGAGTAGTTCCAGTAAGATTCTAAGCATATAACAACCAACCAAAACAAAACTAAATCAGCCAAGGGTGGCTGGGCCCGGAGCCTGCCGTGCAGTGAGGCTGGGTCTGGAGCCAGCGAGGCTGGGCCCAGAGTCTGCCGCGTGGCGAGGTCAGGACTGGAGCCAGCAGTGTGGCAGGCCTGAAACTGGGGCCTTTTCCACAGCAAATGGCCAGCGGGTTTATTCAGCTGAGTGGCCAGGAAGCACTAGAAGCTGCCATTGCCTCAACTAATCGCTCAGCAGATTTCCAGATCCAAGTGACCTCTATTAGAAAAAATTGGTTGTAAGTGGATCATCCTGTTAAAGTTACTCACCTTCTGACTTTCAGGTTTTCAGTAAGTGGGAATAAGTGTAGAGAAATAGAAGCTCTAATATATTGTTGGTGGGATTGCAAGTTGGTGCAACCACTTTGGAGAACAGTATAGAAGATCCTCAGAAGAAGGAAAACGAACTTACCATATGATCCAGCAATACCTCCTCTGGTTATCTACCACAAAGAATGAAAACCAAAATACCAAACTAATGCATGAACAACCATGTTCATAGCTGCACAGTTCACCATTGGCAAACTGTGGAACCAGCCAAGATGTCATTCAACTGATGAGTAGATTTCAAAACTATGGGATATGTACACAATGGAATTTTGCCCAGCCATAAGGGAGAACAAAATTATGGCATTTAGAGAGAAATGTCACAAAAAAATAAGAAATCAGGTGATTTTCTTAATGTGTAAAATATTAGGGAGAAATGGGTAACAGGAGGAACTTTAGATAAAGAAGGGACCCTATAGAGAAGCAATTAGGGTGACATATCTGAGGGGATAAGAGGGAGGATAAGGGAAACTCTTTAAAGCACATGATATACTTAAACATATCAAAATCAATCAGGAAGCCAAGCATGGGTAGGAGGGAGGGGGAGGGAAAGGGTTAGAAATTGGGTAGGGGCTGACTGGGTGATGTGTGCATGTATATCTCCACAAGTTTTGTTTTTTTTATCCCATTGAGATGTATGACTACAATGCACAAATAAAAACTTATTTAAAAAAATAAATCAGCCAAGGGTGGGAGACAGAGCCATGTAGAGCTGGGCCAGATCAGTGGGACTGTGCAGCTGTCAGGAATTTATGAAAGGCACAGAAGCTGGCATCTTAGGCTCAATGTTAGCACTGTGGAGGGAGAAGACAGGCCTGTATAAGAGAAACAAGGTAGGACACAGTGAGAAGAGGAGGCTGCTGGTGACTACCCAAAATGCTAAGACCTGAGCAAAGGTGAAGCAGAATGCACACTTAAGGAAAAGCAGAAAAGGCAAGTTTGCCCTGTGAGCTGGTGGGGATACTGGAATGGCAACTGGCAATGAAATTTCATTAACAAAATTCATGGAAGAACTGTCCACATCAATCCAATAAAAATTTCTCATTAATAATGCTAAAAAATTAGCATCACTCAAACAGGAAATACATAGAGTGTGTCGATTTTCCACATAAGAAACTTGGTTGTGCATTATTAGCAAATGTACTTTTAAAAAACATAGCGATAACTTCATCATTACTCTCCTGTAGCCTGAAGGCCACACATGAAAGACAAAAACACACAAACAAGAAATATTCCTCTTCCAGTTCTCATTACCCTCTCTGCACTCTGGGCATTGGATCCAGAAAGTTCCAAGATCCGCCTCGCCTTGTTCTCTTCAATGTCAGCAAGACAGGTTGGCTTGCTGCTGAGAGCATCAGCCATGATCTTGTAAGTTGTACCCAGGAGAATGCTCTGATCACAGGAAGCCAGGATGCTTCTGCTTAAGAAGCTTGATGTACTGTTCTCATCTGTTGATTTAAAAAAAAAAAGATTTTTTCTTAAGTAAATGAATACCATAAATTAAAAAGTAGAAAGTCACAGTATATAAAAGTTGTTTTATATTAAGAAATTAATTAAAATAAATCATGAAAGTACAAGAAACTGGCTTCAAGGAGTGATTGAAGAATTTCTTGAACTCACTGATTAATGGAAAATGTTCTTCATTAGAAGTAATTGTATCAAAGTCCACAAAGGCTAAGCAATGAAAACTGGAAACTGACCTTTTATTCAAGAATCACCATTCTACATTTTGTTAAAATGCCTAATTCTAGTCGGGTACGGCAACACTCAGTTGTAATTTCAGTGCATGGGAGGCTGAGACAGGAAGATCTAAGGTTCAACACCAGCCTCAGTAACTCAGTGAGGCCCTCTGCAACTTTGTGAGATACTGTTTCAAAATTAAGAATAAAAAATAGGACTGGGGGTGTTGCTCGGATGAAAAATATCCCTGAGTTGAATCCCCACTTTTTTCTTTCTTCTTTTTTTATCTTCTCTCCAGTGTTTCTTTCCTAATTGATGCCATCAGAGCCATTGTTGCTTTCCCCATATACTTTTTCCATTTTGGACTCTCTGTTACCATTTCTTCTTTCTCCCTCTCATTTAAAAAAATAAGAGTGTCCACCTGGATATAAATGTCCAAGCCTGGAGTGATGCCTTTGAACTCCAAAGGCAGGATTATGAGAAATATAATCCTTGCCACTGGCTCCAAATACTAAACAAGATGGAAGATATTCTACCCCACCTCACCCATACAACCCAGTGAACTGACAGAGAGTGCTAGGACAAGAGAGACAACCCCCCCAAAATGAAAGAAAGTATGAATGAAAGGTGGGAGTTCTAGATAGCACTCCAATCATCAACAAAGCAGTCAGATTGAGGATGGACTATCTTTCACAATAGACAACAACAGGTAGAGAGGGCTGAGTCAAAACACCTGATTATAAGAAGCAGATGCTCAGAGAGGAATTCATATCCCACCTCAGGACTCACTGTAACAAGGTAACTACTACACAGAATACCCTAACAACAAAAGAAAGCAGGAACCACTAAAACCTAACTGTAAAACTAAGAACCCTAAAAGAAAGGGAAAAAAGTCTGCCAAAAATATAATGAATCCTCACAAACACACTACAACAAAAGTCACTGATACAGAGGTGCAGAAGTTGCCAAATGGAGGATTCAGAATTTTTATTTTCAATATGACCAAAGATCTTGAGAATGAAATAAGAGAATATTCATAATATGAAATATCATGTCAATAAAGAAATAATAGAAACCCCAAATGAGCTGAAAGATCAATAAACAATTTAATTGAAGCAATCACCAATAGACTTCATAGAAAACAGAGAAGGAAAAACAAGAAAACAGAGAAGATAGTGCCTTAGAAGATAGTGCATATAAACCTGAACAATCAGTCAACAATATAGAAATGACAACAGAACAGCAGGATCAGAACATAATGAAATATGGGATAATATCAAACAGCTAAAAATAAGAGTAACTGGCATTGAGAAGGTTTAGAGGCACAACCCAAGGGAATTAAGAATCTCTTCAGAGAAACAATAACAGAAAACTTCCTAAAATTGGATTATTATATTCACATATATGTAGAGGAGTCATTCAGAACCCAATCAAAGAAGATCATCTTCATGCCACCTTATAACCAAAATGTGTAACAGAGGCTAAGAAGAAAACACTAAAAGCAATGAGAACAAAAGTTGAGGTGACTTTCAGAGGTAAGATAGTAAGATTTACTCCAGACTTCTCAATCCAAACTCTGAAAGCTAGAAGGAAATGGAGAGATGAAGTTCAAGCCCTTAAAGATAACATAATCTAACCAAGATTGTTATATCCACCAAAGCTATCCTTTAAAATTGATGAATAAAAACCTCCCAAGATAAACAGAAGCTAAAAGAATTCACGATGCCGAAAACCAGCACTTGAGAAAACACACAAATAAATTAATCACAAAGAAGAAATTAAAAATAAGTATCAGAGCCAGAGAAAGGATGAATACCATCTGAGGACAACTAATATTATTTCAAAAAAGTAAACATAACCCAAATAATAGGAAATAAAAGTCATCTCTCCATAACAACATTGAATGTCAATGGCCTCACCTCCACAATTAAAAGACATAGACTGGACCCAATGTATGCTACTTCAAGAAACACGTTTTATAGGCAGAGATATTTACATGTTGAATGTGAAAAGATGGAAAGAGATACTCCATGCAAATGGAGACCAAAAGCAAGCAAGGGTAGCTAATCTCACATCTGACAAAGCAAACTTTAAACCAAAGCTTGTCAGAAGAAACAGAGAAATCCTTACCTAAAAAATGAACCATCCAAAATGAAAACAAAACCAAAGTAAATATTTATACCCCTAATACTGGTGCACCTTCTACATAAACAAACACTTCCTGACATGAAACCCCAATTAGATCCCAACCCAAAAATCTTGAGAGACGTCAACACATCTCTCATGCCATTTGATCAGTGTTCTAGATAAAAGATTAGTAAAGATACCTAAATATAATCCAAATATAACCTAAATATAATCCAAATGGATCAAATGGACTTTTACATAATATTTCTCCAACAGCCGAACACACATTCTCTAATGCTCACAGAAGCTTTCCCAAAACTGACCATATTCTAAGCCACAAATTCTTTTTTTTTTTTTTTTTTTGGTGGTACTGGGGTTCCTGGAAGCCCTTCTACATCCGGGCTACACTCCCAGACCTATTTTTATACTTTTTAAATTTGGAAACAGGGTCTCTTGAAGCCAGCACATGTGGCTGGCTTTGAACCTGCGCGATCCTCCTGTCTCTGCCTCCCAAGCGCGGGGATTACAAGCGTGCACCACCACACCCGGCCATAAGCCACAAAACAAATTCTAACAAATTCAAGAAAAGTAATATAATTCCTTTCATTATTTCATATCATAAAAGACTGAAAGTAGAGATTAACAAGAAGATGATCCAGGGGGATCACACGAATACATGGAAATTGAACTAAAAGAAGACTGGTTCAAAGAAAAAATAAAGGGAGAAATTAAAAATTTCCTAGAATCAAATGAAAATAGAGACACCACTCACCAGAATCTATGGGACACTCTGAAGGTGGTGTTAAAGAGAAAATGTACAGCATTGAGCACCCGTATAAGAAAGACTTCAAAGAAACAATCTAATGGTGTACCTGAGTGCTCTTGAAAAACTGAAACTAACTCCAAAGCCAGCAGATGGCAAAAAATAATCAAAATCAGAGCAGAAATTAATGAAAGAGAAAAGATTAGTAAAAGAAAAAGTTGGTTTTTAAAAGATAAACACGACTAATAATCCTTTATCCAACCTAACTAAAAGAAATAGCTTACCCAAATTTCTAGGATAAGAGATGAAAAAGGATATATCACCATAGCTAAGGTGAAGAGCCAGAAAATTATTAGAAACAAGTTTGAAAACTTTTACTCTGATAAACTGGAAACCCTAGCAGAAATTGGCAAATTTGTAAACACATGCAACCTATCTAAGCCAAACCAAGAGGATAGAGAAAACTTAAATAGACCAACAGGAAGCAGAGATTGAAACAGAAATAAAAGGTCTTCCATCAAAGAAAAGTCCAGAAACAAACGAATTTCCAGCTAAATTCTCATACGATCTTTATAGAAGAACTAAACACGATGTTCCTCAAAATATTCCATGAAATAGAACAAGAAGAAATACTACCAAAGTCATTCTACAAAGTCAGCACCACCTTAATCCTAAAACCAAATAAAGATATTACAAAATAAGAAAATTACAAGCCGGGTGTGGTGGCGCATGCTTGTAATACCCGCGCTTGGGAGGTGGAGACAGGAGGATCGTGCTGGTTCGAAGCCAGCCTTGCTGGCTTAAGAGACCCTGTTTCCAAATAAAAAAAATATATAAAATAGGTCTGGGAGTATAGCCCGGAGGTAGAAGGGTTTCCAGGAACCCAGTACCACAAGAAAGAAAGAAAGAAAGAAAGAAAGAAAGAAAGAAAGAAAGAAAGAAAGAAAGAAAGAAAGAAAGAAAGAAAGAATATTACAAACTTGTATCACTAATGCAAAAATTTATAATACTTAGATGCAAAAATCCTTAATAAAATACTTTAAATTCACATTGAAAACCACCTAGGAAAATAGTATACCATGACCAAGTGGCTTCATTACAGGAATGCAAGGCTGGTTCAATATCTGCAAATCAATAAATGTAAATCTATCACATTAACACAAGTATGGACAAAAATCACATTATCATCTCAATAGACACAGAAAAGGATTTGCAAAAATCCAGCATCCTTTTATCATAAAAATGTTATAGAAATTAGGGATTAAAGGACTCTTAACTCAACACCATAAAGGCTCTTTATAATAAAATTCACAGCCAGTATTATAATGAATAGGGAAAAACATAGAATTCACCTTAAGATCAGGAACAAGACAAGGATACCCAACATAACTACTCCTATTCAACATAGTATTTGAAACTCAAGCCATAGCAATAAGAGAAGGCAATTAAAGGAATACAAATAAGGAAAGAAGAAATGAAATTATCTTTGTTCACTGATGACATTACCCTTTAGTTAGCAGATCCAAAAAAATAAAAGTAAATAAACCTCAACCAGAAGACTTCTAGAAGTAAACAGCTTCAGCAAAGTAGCCAGACACAAAATCAACTTAGGAAAATCATTAGCATTTTTATACACTAATTATGAATTTACTGAAAAATAAACACAGAAAAAACTCCATTCACAATAACTTCAAAAAAGATTCAATACTTAGGGATAAATTTAACCAACAATATAAAAAACAATATAAAAAATATAATGAAAATTATAAAACCCTAAAGAAATGCTTAGAATAGGGAAAGGCCTCCCATGGCTCTTGTATAGGCATAATAAATATAATCAAAATGGCCATCGTACCAGAAACAATATACAGATTCAATGCAATCATCACTAAGAAAGTACCAATGTCCTTTACAGAGCTAGAGAAGTCGGTCATAAAATTCATATGGACAAAGCAAAGACCTAGAATAGACAAATAAATTTGAAGCAATAAGAACCATGTCAGAGGCATCACCATATCTGGTTTCAAATTAAATTACAAAGTGATAGTAATGAAAACAGCACGGTAGCCTGGCATGGTGGCGCACACTTGTAATCCCCGCGCTTGGGAGGCGGAGACAGGAGGATCGTGCTGGTTCAAAGCCAGCCCCGCTGACTTAAGAGGCCCTGTTTCCAAAAATAAAAAAGTATAAAATAGGTCTGGGAGTGTAGCCCGGAGGTAGAAGGGCTTCCAGGAACCCCAATACCACAAAAAAAAAAAAAGAAAAGAAAAAAAAAAGAAAAGAAAAGAAAAGAAAACAGCACGGTATTGAAATAAAATTCGACACACAGACCAGTGGAAGAGAAGACTCAGAAACAAATCCTCATAATTATAGCCAGTTGATTCTTGATAAAGGCACAAAAAACATGCTGCAGAATAGATAGCCTTTTCAACAAATGGTGCTGGGAAAACTGGTTATACATTTGTAGAATGGAATTAAACCCTACCTTTTCACCCTGTACAGGGGTCAACTCAAGATAGATCAAAGACCTAGAAATTGATCAGAAACTTCAAAATCGCTACAAGAGGGAATAAGATACTTTAACATATCTACTGGCAGACACTTCCTCAGTAAGATTAAGGCTGGATGTGGTGAGGCATGCCTGTAATCCTGGCACTTGGGAGACTGAGACAGGAATGCTGATAACAGCAAAGACCTGCAGCACTTAGCAACACCCTTTATTTAAAACAAAAAAAGCGAGGTGTGCATTTAGGAGGTTGAGACAAGGGGATCACAGTTCACGGACAGCCTCAGCTTTTTAGTGAAGCCCTTTGCAACTCAGTGAGACCTATCTCAAGAATAAAAAATAGGACTGGGGGTGTAGCTCAAAGGTAGGATGTCCCTGGGTTCCATCCCTAATACCATTAAAAAAGAAAGTACACACACACACACACACACACATTAGAAAGCATAAGGGGGGAAAACCCAAAAGCTCAGAAAATTAAAGCAAGAATTGATAAATGGGATGGCATTAAATTAAAAAACTTCTGTGTAGCAAAGGAAACCATCAAAAATCATCTCTCTAAAGAGAGAACCTATAGAATGAGAAGATCTCTGACATCTATTCTTCTGATAAAGGACTAGTATCTAAAATATACAAAAAGATTGCCGGGTGTGGTGGCGCACGTTTGTAATCCCCGCGCTTGGGAGGCAGAGACAGGAGGATCGCGCAGGTTCGAAGCCAGCCACGCGCGCTGGCTTAGGAGACCCTGTTTCCAAATAAAAATGTAAAAATGGGTCTGGGAGTGTAGCCCGGAGGTAGAAGGGCTTCCAGGCTACCACAATAATAATAATAATAATAAATAAGTAAATAAAATATACAAAGAGATTAAAAAACAATAAAAAAACAATAAAAAGCCAAACAATTGAACTGAATAGACACTTTCAAAATAACTATAAATGGCCAATAAATATATATAAAATATGTTCAATATCACTGGCAATTAGAAGGATGCAAATCAAAACTACACTGAGATTCCACTGAACTCCAGTTTAGAATGGCAACCATGAAGAACACAAACAATAATAAATGCTGGTGAGGATGTGGGGAAACAGGAACTCTCATACACTTTGGTGGGACTGCAAACTAGGACAGCCACTATGGAGATTTCTCAGAATATTGGGAATGGAACCAACAAATGTTCCAGTAATACCACTCCTTAGCATCTGTCCAAAGGAACTGAAATAAGACTGTTACAGTGACACATGCATATTCATGTTTATAGCAGCAAATTCATAACACCCAAATTATGGAAACAACTGAGGGGCCCATCAAAAGATGAATGAATCATGAAACTGGTTATGCAAACAACAGAATTTTACTCAGCCATAAAGAACAAAATTATGTCATTTCCAGAAAAATGTATAGAACTCAAAAACATTATGCTAAATGAGATTGTCCAGTCTCAATAAACTGAATTGAATGTTTTTTTTTTAAATATGTGGAAGCTAGATAAAAACTGAGAAACAAGGGTAACATCAGAGAGAAGAGATGAACCAAGACTCCAGGAGCAATGAAGGGACTTGGCGGAACTAGGGGACAGAGATGGTTGAAAGAGTGCTGTGCACATACAACTTACCAATCCCATCTCAAATACATGTACAGAGAGGAAGAGGGAGAGGTGGGACCTGGGGAAAGTGCTGCAAGAGATGTGGACATATGTCCCTATCACTCTATACCTTAGTGTGATGTATAATTACATAATTACAGTGCACCAAATAAAAGTATATGAGAAATTGTTTTTTTTTTTTTTTTTTTTTGGCGGGTCTAGGAATGGAACCCAGGGGTATTCGACCTCCAAGCTACACCTTCTGCCCTATTTTTTATTCTTTGTTTTGAAACCGGGTCTCACTAAGTTGCAGAGGGCCTAAGTAGTTGAGACTATCCGCAAACCACGATCTTCCGGTCTCAGCCTCCCGAATGCTGGGATTACAAGCTTGTACCACCATACCTGGATTATGAAAAGAATTTTATATAAACAAAGCAGCCTACTTACCCAGTAGAGAGACGCTCTTCAGCACAGTGAGGATCTGCTCGCGAGTGTTCTGGGTACGGCTCCGGGAGTGGCTCACCCGGCAGTAGCTCTGTGCCCACTTCACCTGCCAGTCATCTCTTGCTTTTGATTCTTTATGTAGCTCCTTCAGTAGCTTCATGGCAAGTGAGAAATTGCTCTGTTAGGGAAAGAAACAGAAAGTGGTATTGGAAGTAAAATTATATTACTAAAGAAATTTTTAATTGGCCTATTTCCCACACAGAAAATGTGGTCTGCCATAGAGCAGCTACCCATATGCTGAGCCATGGATGTCTTTGTTTTTTTAAAATCACTAGGTATAATGCACACTTAAAAAGTACACTTCAGAGCCAGGGCGTGGTGGCGCATGCTTGTAATCCCAGCATTTGGGAGGCTGAGACAGGAGGATCATGATTCGCTGCCAGCCTCAGCTACTTAATGAGGCACTTTGCAACTGTGTGAGACCCTGTTTCAAAATAAAGAATAAAAAATAGGGCTAGGAGTATAGCTTGAAAGTAGAATGCCTCTGGGTTCCATTCCAGTACAGAAAAAAAAAAGTACACTCCAGGCAGGTGTGGTGGTACATACCTGTAATTTCAGTACTTGGGGAGGCTCAAACAGGAGAACTGCAGGTTCATGGCCAGCCTCAGCAACTTAGTGAGAACCTGTTTCAAATTAAAGTGGGATGGAGGTATATCTCGGAGGCAGACTGCCTCTGGGTTTAATCTCCAATAACAAAATAAATAAATGAATAAAAAATAAGCTGGGCGTAGTGGTACACACCTATAATCCTAGTACTTAGGAGACTGAGACGGAATAATTGCAAGTTTGAGGCCAGATTCTACAACTTAGTGAGACCCTCAGCAATTTGGTGAGACCCTGTTTCAAAATAAAAAATAGGGCTGGGGTATAGCTTAGAGGTAGAATGCCTCTGGTTTAATCCACAGTACTACAAATGAATGAATGAATGAATGAATGAATGAATGAAATACAGGGTACATTTCAGCACTGTTGTTCACTGTACTTAATAAGTTGGACAGCCGGGCGTGGTGGTGCACGCTTGTAATCCCCACCCTTGGGAGGTGGAGACAGGAGCATGGAGCAGGTTCCAAGCCAGCCTCGCTGGCTTAAGAGACCCTGTTTCCAAATAAAAAATATGTCTGGGAGTGTAGCTCGGAGGTAGAAGGGTTTCCAGGAACCCCAGTACCACCAAAAAAAAAAAAAAAAAAAAAAAGTTAGACAAAATAGCCAAGCATTGTGGCACATGCTTGCAATCCCAGCATTCAAGAGGCCGAGACAGGAGGATCCCAGTTCGTGGACAGCCTCAGCTACTTAGTGAGGCCCTCTGCAACTCAGTGAGAACCTGTTTCAAAATAAAGAATAAAAAATAGGGCAGGGGGTGTGGCTTGGAGGTTGAATGCCCCTGGGTCCCATCCCCAGACCTAAAAAAAAAAAAAAAAGTTGGACAAAGAGCATCATCTAGAGCTAAATACAGAGGTTCCCAAGATGCCCATGGAGCCGAGGCCTGGGCACCCACCTGTTCCCGTGCACTTTCAATCATCTTCATTTTCATGGAGAACCTGCAGCTCCGGATCAGGGGGCCCACATCCTCCGCCAGCTCATGCCCCTCCTGACTGTCTCCGGGATCCTCATCGTCATCGATACTCATACTGGAGTCGTCTGAAAGAGCAGTCAGCTTCTCTTCTATTTTGCTGAGGAAAAAACATCTGCAGGACACAGGGAAGTAAGGCAATGTTAGAGATTCGTGGGAGGAACCTCTGACTGCAGGAAGCTACTGTAGAGCTTTGGAAGAAATGCAAAAGATGATGAGTCCCTGCTCACATTTTGACTAAATGGAACACCCTACGGGCTGGATTTAATAAACCAACCCTTTAAAGATCAGTAAGGATATTTCAACAGAATTTTCTAGATATCAGTTAGTAGCCTCCACATAAAAAGGTACCCTCCACAAACCTTTTTTTGTCTATGTGACACTGGGGATTGAACCCAGGGCCCTTCTACCTCCAAGCTATATCCCTAGCCTGATTTTTGTTTATTTGTTAGAAACAGGGTCTCACTAAGCTGCTAAGTCTCACTCTTTGCGGAGGCTACTCTCAAACCTGTGATCCTCCTGCCTCAACCTCAAAGGATTATCAACATGCACCACCATGCCTGGATTCAAAATAAAACCTTTCAACTCACAATTTTCTGTCTTAATGAGAGGGTAACATACCCTGTGTTGGATAAAATACATCTTTTCCTGCAGGTTCAAGACCAGCCTCAACCACTTGGCGAGACTCTTAAGACTTAGTGAGACCCTGATTCCAAATAAAGAAGAAAATAGGTCTAGGAGTATAGCTTGGAGGTATAGTGCCCCTGTGTTCAATCTCCAATACTACAATGAATGAAAGAATGAATGAATGAATGAATGAATGAATGAATGAATATGAGCCTGGAATATCAGCTTGAAGGGGATCCCACTGCCCAAATCTGAGACAGTTTGGCATATGCCTGTACTCCCAATACTTTGGAGGCTGAAAAAGGAGAATTAAGGTTTTGAGGCCAGCTTCAACAGCTTAGTGAGACATTCAGTAACTTAGGGAGACCCTGTTTCAAAATATAAAAAAATAAGAGGCAGATGGTGTAGCTTGGGAGTAGAAAGCTTCTAGGTTCAATCCCTAGTACCACAGATAGATAGGGCTCTTCCTCATAATAAGATGTAGACTGACAACCATGGAACAAGAAGTGAATTCAGAAATCATCATTTTACAACCATCACTGTGAAAACTGGATGAGCCAAGAGCCAATCACATTTATGAAACAGAGAGGGGTACATTTCATGGGAAACAGGACATTTGTGTTTCTCCAAGCATCTCCCATATTTGTTTCTAACAGCTTGCAGAGAAAAAAAAAATGTCATTAGATAGCAGCAAGACATTTTACCTGAGGCAATCACAATTACCACCAGAGAAAAGTAGATGGAAACTGTACCCCAAGTGTCAGGCCGCCCTGGGAGAATTGAAGGAGTGCTCTGGCTAGGGGTGGGCACCTATATTCCACATGAGAAAACCTAAACTAAGGGACGTTCCTCCTCAGGATTAACGTAACCAGGCATGGTGGTGCTCATCTGTAGTTCCAGTACCTGGGAGGCTGAGATCAGAGGTTCACAGGTTCAAGGACAGCCTCAGCAAGTAGCGAGACTCTCATCAACCTGGCAAGATTCTATTTCAAAACGAAAAATAAAAAGGGCTGGGGGTTTGCCTGGCATATGCAAGGTCCTGGGTTCAATCCCTTCTGCAAAAGAAAGCACTGAAGTTGGTCCTTAGGTTATATAAAAGAACACTCTTTTCTTAAAAACTATACACTGATATATAAAGGGGTAAGGAGATATAATGTGTGCAACTTACATAAAAATGGTTCAGAAAGTAAATGAATATGTATGCAAGAAAAGGAGACAATAAAAATTTGACATGCAGCAGGCAAAGTGGCGAATGTCTGTAATCCCAGTACTTGGGAGGCTCAGACAGGAGGATAACAAGTTTGAGGTTAGCCTGGGCAACTTAGAATGACCCTATTTCAAAATAAAAATAAAATAGGGTTGGGGGTTTAGCTTAGTAGTTGAGCACTTCTGGGAGTAATCTCCAGAAACACACACACACACACACACACACAAACACACACACACACACACACACACACACACACACACACACACACATGCGTACATACACACACAAGGTGAAATGGCAAAATCTCAAACTGTTTAAAAAAAATTGGTGAATCTGGGAAAAAGGTACCCAGGAGAGATCTATTTTTCTTGCAACTTATATCATGAAATGTGGTAATGCACACCTGTAATTTACTCCCAGTACTTGGGAGGCTGGGATAGGAGCATCACAGGTTTGAGGCCAGCCTCAGCAATTTACCAAAACCCTGCTTCACGATAAAAAGTAAAATAGGGCTGGGGGTGTAGCTCACAGGTGCTCTGGGTTCAATCTCTTTGTTTTCTTTTCAAAAAAAGAAAAAAGAAAGAAAGAAATTTCCCCCCAAATGTTACAGTAATAGAAAAATCAATGGAAGAGTGTCACAGCTAGGGTGAGAGCTCTGCGTCTATTTCCTATAGCTATCCACACAGATTGCCCACAGCCTCTCTGGCTTTGTGGCCTCTTCCCTGAGCACACAGGGAGCTCTCTGCTCTCCAGGTCCCACGGGGCTGGCAGGCTGGGTGGGATGAAGACAACAAAGTGACCTCAAACCTGAGGGAGGGTACACTGCATCAGGAAGGTAGGAGGCAGGAGGGCCTCCCTAGGTAGCTGGGGCTGTCCGCAAACCGCGATCCTCCTGTCTCTGCCTCCTGAATGCTGGGATTACGAGTGTGCACCACCACGCCCGGCCAAGAGCCCACTTTTGACTCAACAGGCTATATCTTACCGATTTGTGATAATGTCATCCCAGATGTTCATTGGGTCCATTTTAGCATCTGGATATCTGTTTGTCCAGGTTTTTAGAAGTCTCCTAAGGGGTACCTGAGAGGATAAATTACCTAAAAACATTATTAGAAAACGGTTACACCAACAAATCTTTAACCTGACCATCTGACAGAGTGGCATCATCATTAGTAAATAGAAAATTTAAATTTCTTGTCCTAATTCAAAAACAACACAAAAAACTTGTCTTTCTTTCACAAACAGAATACAAGTCAGCACGTTGTCACATTTCAACTCAGTCATTTCAGGTACAGAAAAAAGATGAACGAAGTCAACATATATCAATACTTTGATATTTACTATATGTCCGTCACCCTTCATCTGTGATTGAATATTAAAAGCACTAAACTAAGAAACCTTCCAGCGGGCTGTGATTAATTTTCTTGAAAGCAGTCTGGCCTGGTTTCCACAGAGTTACTTACAGAGTGTGCTCACACCACCGACAAGAAGACGCAAGACCAGGCCGGAGACAGCCCGCCATGCTCACATGGGAAGCACTGCCCCAGGCTGGCATGTGCACAGGGCACATTGCTTTATTTTTCTTGTGGTTCTGGGGATGAAGCCCAGGGGCATTCTACCACTGAGCCACACCCCCAGCCCTCACTAGTTTTTATATTCACACAGGGTCTCATTCAGTTGCCCCGACTGGCCTCAAACTTACAATGTCCCTAATCAGCCTTCTGAGTCACTGTGATTACAATATATGTATGACACTGCTACCACCACTGCCCCTGCCCCTGCCCCTGCCCCTGCCCCTGCCGCCGCCGCCGCCGCCGCCGCCGCCTCCTCCTCCTCCTCCTCCTCCTCCTCCTCCTCCTCCTCCTCCTCCTCCTCCTCTTTTCTTCTTTTTTTAATGTGTTGTAGTACTAGGGATTACACCCAGGGGTGTTCTACCTCCGAGATATACCCCCAGCCCTTTTTTATTTACTTATTTATTTTTGTTTTGAAGCAAAGTCTTGCTACACTGCCTAAAATGCCCTTGAACCTGAGATCCTCCTGTCTCCACATCCCAAGCACTGGGATTACAAGTATGTCCCACCAACCCCGGCACAAGGGTACATTTCTAGTATCTAAAACTATCTAGCCTAAATGGTCTCATGGAAGGGACTTGTAATAATCCTAATGAATGTGAAATGTCTCATATTTTTTGTTGTTTAAGACTTGTTTTGTCTTTCTGTTGCTTGAAAACAGGGTTAGAATCTTAAGTTTCAAGCAGATGGCCCTGGGTTTTTTATTCATAAATGCTGCCATTTAGTTTCTCTAGTACTCTACTAAATGAAGGAAAAAGCCTTTCTCATAAGGTTGGTGTAGAGATAAGGTAATAGAGACTGAAATAGCTTCTAGATGGTGAAAAGCACTTTAATAACTATAAACTTTAAAAATACTTCCCCAAATTTAAACAGGTAGATAGATATGAGAACTAATTTTTGTTAGTGTTCTGAAAAGTGGATTTTTTTTTGGGGGGAGGGGTGGTACTGGGGTTCCTGGAAACCCTACTACCTCTGGGCTACACTCCCAGACCTATTTTTATACTTTTTTTTTAAAATTTGGAAACAGAGTCTCTTAAGCCAGCATGGCTGGCTTCGAGCCTGCGCAATCCTCCCGTCTCCACCTCCCAAGCGCAGGGATTACAAGTGTGCACCACCAAGCCTGACCTGAAAAGTGTTTTTTAAAAATTAATTTTAAGCCGGGCGTGGGGGCGCAAGCTTGTAATCCCAGCATTCAGGAGGCTGAGACAGGAGGATCGTGGTTTGTGGCCAGCCTTAGCTACTTAGTGAGGCCCTCCGCAACTTAGTGAGATCCTATTTCAAAATAAAGAAAAGAAGAAAAAAAAAATAGGGCAGGGGGTGTAGCTTGGAGGTCAAATGCCCCTGGATTCCATCCCCACACCTGAAAAAAAAATTAGTTTTAAGATGGGCATGGTGGTAATATACCTGTAATCCCACTACTTAAGAGTCTGAGACAGGAGAATTAAGATTAAAGAGCCTCAGCAACACAGCAAGGCCCTCAGGAACTTGGCAAGACCCTGTTTCAAAATCAAAATAAAATGTGCTGGGATATAGCTCAGAGGTAGAATGCCCTGAGTTCAATCCTCAGCAACAAACACCACACACACACACACACACACACACACACTCTCTCTCTCTCTCTCTCTCTCTCTCTCTCTCTCTCTCTCTTTCTCTTACTTGTCTTCTAGCTGGGAAACACACTTTGTTTGGCTGTGCACCCATCCCTGTACCTATACCAACACCTGACAATTTTAAGATATTCCAATGACCTCAAAATACTGATCTGTAGAATAAACTCAAGGTACAAAGATATGCATCCTTCACTAAGTGACAAACCAGCCGAACGCATGTGTTAAAACTGGGCTCTAATTAGAAAAGAAAAAAAATAGGTTGAAAAGTTACCTTGTTTATTTATAAAGTTGATGAACTCCTGAATTTCTGTTAAAGCCTGTACAGACTGTAACTTGGTGAGTCTACTTCCATGTAAGAGGACATCAATACTAGAGTAAGTCTAGAAAAAAGGCATTTAGCATTGTTATAAATCAATTTACTATTTAAAATGTACATGAGTTATCTGTGTGTCTCAGAGGTTAACAAAGAGGGTACAGACACACCTGACAGATTGTGTGATTTGACGTGTGTGTGTGTGTGTGTGTGTGTATGTGTTTTACTGGCGATTAAGCCTGGGCAGGCCAGATGTTCTACCTCTGAGCAACACCTCCAGCCCTTTATATTTTTTATTCTGAAACAGGGTCTCACTAACTTACCATACACTGGTCTAGAACCTGTGATCTTCCTGTCTCAGCCTCCCACGTACTGGGATTATAAATGTGGGGAACCATGCCTGGGTGGTTTAAATTTTAATGATTTAGATTTTGGCGGGGGAAGGGGGCTGGTACTAGGGATAGAACTCAGGGGTATTCTACCTTCAAGCTACATCCCCAGCTCTATTTTTTATTCTTTATTTTGAAACAGGGTTTCATTAAGTTGGGGAGGGTCTCACTAAGTTGCTGAGATTGGCTGAAGACCTCCTGTCTTAGCCTCCCAAATGCTGGGATTACATGGATTTAGATTTTGGGGTTTTTTAGTGTGTATGTCTGTTGGGGGGGCACTGGGGATGGAGCCCAGGGGTTTTCTACCCCCGGGTTACACTCCCAGACCTATTGTTATATTTGGAAACAGGGTCTCACTGAGTTGCTGAGAGCCTCACTAAGTAGCTGAGGCTGGCTTTGAACCTGCATGATCCTCCTGTCTCAGCCTCCCAAGTACTGGGATTACAAGCATGTGCCAATATGCTCAGCTACTGTTTGAAAGAACAGAGTCTCAATAAGCTGTAAAGGGCCTAAATAAGTTGCTGAGGCTGGCCACGAACCTGTGATCCTCCTGTCTCAGCCTCCCAAGTACTGGGGTTATAAGTGTGCTCTTCCATGCCCGACTCTCTTCTTTTAATTTTTTTGGTGTGGGTGTGAGGCAGGAGCCACTGTGCCATGTGGCTTTACCCCAGATAAAAGGGAAATTATCATTATTATGTTTGTTTATTTTGGTTTTATCTTTGTTCCCCCACTTCAGTGCTAGGGATTGAACCCAGGGCCTTACACAATGTAAGCAAGCTCTCTGCAAATAAGTTACATCTCCAGCCTACACCAATTTTTAAATATAACATTCTACAATACAAAGCTGCAAATTATAGAAGCCAAACTTTCTTCACTTGAGTATACTAATCAACTTTAAAATGGTAAGATAAAAATGAAAACAATGAACAGGTATGCTTCTATAATCAAAATGTGCCAAGGATAAATGTTCTCGAAGGAGTCTATATTAAACACTGATTATATTTAAGATATTTTCAGAAAAGCAAGAAGGAAGGAGGGAACAGAGGGAGACCAATCAATCTTCTTTTACACACACACACACACACACACACACACACACACACGTTTCTATACAGCCACTCCCAAGAAAGTCTATTTTGAGAGTTCTTTAGGCCAGGCGTGGTAGCACACACTTGTAATCTCAGCATTTAAGAGGCTGATACAGGAGGATTGCAGTTCATGGCAGCCTCAGCTACTTAGTGAAACCTTTTGCAATTCAGTGAGACCCTGTTTCAAAATAAAGAATAAAAAATAGGGCTGGGGGTGCTGCTCAGAGGTAGAATGCCCCTGGGTTCCATCCCCAGTACGAGAGAGGAGAGAGAGAAGAGAGAAGAGAGAGAGAAAGAGAGAGGGAGGGAGGGAGGGAGAGAGAGAGGGAGGGAGGGAGAGAGAGAGAGGAGAGAAGAGAGAGAAAGGGAGGGAGGGAGGGAGGGAGGGAGGAAGGGAGAGAGAGAGAGAGAGAGAGAGAGAGAGAGAGAGAGAGAGAAATAACAAGGTAAGAAAGATGGTAAGTTAAAAAAAACTGAAATTTCTTTAAAACAAAACAAAACAAAACAAAAAACAAAAACATTAAGACAAAGGATAAACCAAAAGTACTATTATAAGAAGTTGGAAGACAAAAAAGAAGGAAATGAGTAATACACAACAGTAAAGAACCTTTGCTTCATTACTTTTTCATAAGTTTATTGGCTTTTAAAACTTCTAAGCCAGGCGTGGTGGCACATGCTTGTAATCCCAGTACTTGGGAGGCTGAGACAGGAGGATTGCAGCTGCTTGGCCTGCCTCAGGAACTTAGTGAGGCCCTCCACAACTATGTGAGACCCTATTTCAAAATATAGAATAAAAAATAGGTCTGGAGGTGTAGCTTGGAGGTAGAATGCTCCAGGTTCAATCCCTAGTACCACAGAAAACAAAACAAAAATAATCTATACAAGGTGGGCATAGTGGTGTATATCTATAATTTCAGTATTCGGAAGGCTGAGAAAGTATTGCAGGCTCAGGGTCAGACTGGGCAAATTAAGAAGACCCTGCCTCAAAAGTCCAGAATAGGCCGGGCGTAGTGGCACAAGCTTGTAATCCCAGTACTGGGGAGGCTGAGACAGGAGGATCGCACAGGTTCAAAGCCAGCCTCAGCTACTTGTGAAGCTCTCAGCACCTTAGTGAGACCCTGTGTCCAAATAAAAATATAAAATAGGTCTGGGAGTGTATCCCGGAGGTAGAAGGCCCCTGGGTTCTATCCTCAGTACAACAAAAAAATTTTAAAAAGTCCAGAATATATCACTGGGTGTGGTGATGCATTCCTGTGATCCCAGTACTTGGGAGACTGAGACAGGAGCATCAGAGGCTTAAGGACATCCTCAGCAATGTGGTGAGACTCTCAGGAACTAGCAAGAGCCTGTTTCAAACTATAAAATACAAAAGAACTGGGGGGGTGTAGCTTGGAGGCAGAACGTCCCTGGGTCCAATCCCCAGTACCAAAGAAATAAAAATAAAAAGGCTAGAAGTTAACCTAGGTGCACTCCTGGGCTTAATCCCCAATACCAAAAACACAAAACAAATCAAACTTCTCTGTACTACCTGCATAAAAATCCGAATGCCATTTTCCACATAATATCTGGCCCTGTCGATGTCATCTTGCAGGATGTACAGGAGACTCAGTTCCTGGCTGTACTGCAGCTCAATGAGGGCTTGCCGCAGCTCCTCACGTGCAGCTTCATCCAGGAAGGTCAGCAGGGACTGGTCCCCTTGGCTGAGAAGCAGGAGCTTCAGCTTGCTGCGGATCATGTATGGCAGATACGTCTCCTGAGGAGCACAAGATCTCCTTGTCACTTCAGAATCTACTTTTAGTCTGTCTATACTTTTCTATATTATTCTCAGGAATAAATGTATAGGTCAAGATTCAGAGCAAAGGTAAGGATGTTTAATGTTTAGTAGGAAACTAAAAGTATACTTTTAAAATCAAGTTCACCTAAAATGGTTCATTTCGTAACCACAAAAATAGAAATATATATTATAAAAAATGGGATCTACTTCTAGCTAGATGGTAAACTGGGTCCTGCACACAGCTGACTAATGTGCAGCACCAAGATGGAGGTGTAAGGTGAGGGGCAGGAGTGTCCCCCAGGTGGCCACAGTGCAGACTGCACAGTACAACAGACAATGGAAAATGTTCTTCCAGGTGGACATACCCAGGAGTCTAATATTTATTTTTATTTATTATTTATTTATTTATTTATTTTGTGTATGGGTCTGGGGATGGAACCAAGGGGCATTCGACCTCCGAGCTACACCCCCTGCCCTATTTTGTATTCTTTATTTTGAAACCGGGTCTCACTGAGTTGCAGAGGGCCTCACTAAGTAGCTGAGGCTGTCTGCGAACTGCAATCCTCTGGTCTCAGCCTCCTGAATGCTGGGATTACAAGCGTGCACCACCATGACGGGCTTAATATTTATTTTTAAATGCATCCTTTGTTTTAAAAAGGTTAGCTAACTGATGACAGACTGAGCTAACAGTACTGAGCTTTTTAAGGAGTCAGGTCAAATAAACACCTCAGTGCTTCTCAACAGCTACCTAGTGTTGGAAAACTTTAGAACAGTTTTATTAACTAGAAAATACTAGATTATCAAGTGTATTTCTCTCACTGGCTGACCTGATAAAATGGTTCACTCCAAATCTTGCTCAGGTCTGGAGGGCTCTCACTGTCTACACTGGCTGTAGCACAGTACTCCAGTGACTTCCATTCAGACAGGTGGTTGTAGCAGTCGAGGGATGCCAGTTCCCAAAAATCCTTCTCGGCATCTGTGGGCTCACCATCCTCCCACTCCTGTTTATTGAGGGCCTGGCAGGGAAAAGTTCACAGGATGACTTTACAAAATTGGAAAGAAGGCAAATGAAAACCCATAAAAAAGGGGGTAGTACTAAATTCACACTAACTCCAATCGTTTTCAGACTTATGATGAGACACACAAAAAAAGTGTTATGGTCAGATACAGAATGTCCCCTGAAGAGCTCAGAGTTGATACAGTGAAACCATGAGGGTTTTGTGACCTAGGCAGGTCTGGGCTGGGTGGGTGCCTGGAGGTGTGGCCTTAGGGACTGCACTTCTGTCTTCGAGGCCCCTTGCTTGCTTACAGCCTCCATGATGTGAGAGCAGAGCTTCCCACCACCAGTCCCTGCATTTCAGACAGACCAAACTCAGAATTAATTCCAGGAAACTGAGCAAACATACCTTCCTTCGTCTACATTGTATGGTCAGTCGTTTGAGATCATAGCAATCAGAATGTTGACTAAGACAGCAAAAATATTCAGAGTAACAGTGAACAGAAGGAAAAAAAACAAAAGGAAGCTGAATGAGGTGGCACAAAAAGAATCTTGCAGGCTGCAGACCCTCAAGTTCAAAGTCCACATCTGCACTGCAACTCAAATCACAAAATATACAAATCCCAGCACAAAGGCATTGCCCCAAGAAAAGCAATCATCCAAGAGACTGTAGAGTCATAGAAAATATAGAAACAACACTATATAATTTAATAGTACTTGGCAACTAATGAAAATTTTTATCCAGTATTTTCTTAAAAAGAGTAAGCGATTCAATAATAAGTATTCCATGTGTGATAATCACATTTAGTTATGTATTATTAGTCTTTGCCTAAAATCTAAGGAATAAAGCTGAAGCTAACAGATTTTTCACACACAGAACCAAAGTATCAAACAGGAAACCTTTGCTGGAGATTTTCTTTACCTCATTGTACTGCTTAGCAGCGTCAAAATAATCACTTCTGGCTTCTGCCAACAATGCATGCTGTGTGGCCTCCTTTGTCCCTATCTCACTGCTGAAAATACCACGGAGGATATCATATTCTCCAATTGACCTATACAATCTAGAGACAAACCAAAAAAGGTCCAGATCAGCAAATACCTTGATATTTTACAAGTATTTACACTAAAAGAAAAAAAGCTAATGAATGATATTAAATTGCGGTGCCATACATATTAGCTAAAGAAAACATAAAATATCACTTTTATTTTGCTAAAAATATAAGATTTTGAAAGTTTTGAAGTTGCTCTTATGTTTTACCACTTTAATCATACAGAAGGCAAAGTTAATCCAGTGTTCATTTAAAATGAAATCTGAGCTGGGCATGGTGGTGCACGCTTGTAATCCCAGTACTTGGGAGACTGAGTTGGGAGGATCACACAGGTTTCAAAGCCAGCCTCAGCTACTTAGTAAGACTCTCAGCCACTTAGTGAGACCCTGTTTCCAAATAAAATATAAAATAGGTCTGGGAGTGTAGCCCGGAGGTAGAAGGTCCCTGAATTTCATCCCTAGCACCACTAAATAAATAAATAAATAAATAAATAAATAAATAAATAAATAAATACATCTGAAAGTATCAACAGTTCATCATGTGAAAACTTTCATTTTTAAGCTTCTGCAGGGGATGCATCTAGAACTCTCGAATGGCCCTAAAAGCCCAGAAGCAAGTCCATGTTTTAGAGCCCACCTCGTTTCCAAGACTGGTAAGCTCCTTGGAATCTGGGGATCTGCTAGTGCCTTCATTCACTGTTCCGCCTCAACAAAAATCTAGCTTGACTTTGTCAAACAAGCCTTCCCCTTCATGAAACTTTCAAGTTACTGTTGATGTTTAGTTCCTTTCTCCCAAAAATTTCTTCTCCATCTTCAAGTCTCACCCCAAATGCCATCTCTTCCTAAAACTGCAGTCACCTGAAGAGCAGGCCAAGGATTACTTCTTCCTTGATTCTCCTTTCTTTTTATTTCCTTTCCTGGGTACAAAATCTCTTCTATTTCTACCAAAAGAGCACTGGAGATTCTGAGTTCATCAATTCCAAATTTAGATTAAAATATGTAATAGAAATGGCTCTGTTCTTGCCCTGCTCCTATAGGGTTGGAGGCAGACGCCAACAAGCGGAACAACAGCTAACAGCCAGGAGCTGAGGAGGGCAACAGACACCATCCACACACACGAAATCCTGAGTTACCCCTTGCTCTGGCCCCAGGTGCCTGAGTTATGTTCACCAAACACAAAAGCCAAATTATGTTCACTATACTTTTTCTGCAAGGAATGTAAAATCACTACACCAACATATGCAGAAGTATTTAATAGGTTAGAACTAAAGGTGTAAAGTTTAAGTCCTTAAAGCTGCATACTCAATGAGTATGGCAGCGCACACCTATGTCAATACTTGGGAACCCAGACAGGAGGATCAAGGCCAAACTTAGAAATTTTACAAGGTCGTCAACAACTTAGTTATACCCTGTTTAAAATAAAATAGGCCAGGGTATAAAATAGGTGCTGAGAGATAGAGCCCTAACCCAGGAACCACACAAACAACACAGAAGAAAATAGTTGTGTGCTTCTTTTACCAGCCAATACACATGAACACATGACACAGGTTTCTTGCTCCCTGAAAACACTAGAAATTTGAGACATCACTTCCTACCCATTGGTCCACTGAAGCCATGGATAAGTGACTCCTGGGCAGTCACCCTGCCCTGTGCCTCCCCTCTCAGCACTCATGCACCCCCTCTTCCACGGCCTGGCTGGTCACATATGAGAGTGAATGCATCTCATGTCCTACAGGACCCCTGGTCTTGTGCGTCTGATCAATGTCTAACCCACTTTGTCTTCTTCTAGGTTCTGGCCCGGTTCTTTACCCAGTCACAGCAGTCTTCTTCTTCTATAGAAAACAGGAAGTGGCTACAGAACAGAGATTCCCTGTCTTTAATTTCACTGCTCTTTTTCCTGAGCTTAGGGACCTAAAAATCACTTTAAAACAAGGTCAAGTTAAATTTCAACCTTGATCCTTTTCAAAATGAGTCTCATATAATAAAACCACAGAAAGAGAGTTGAGTGTGGTGAACTTGGGAGGCTGAGACAGATCACAAATTCAAAGCCAGCCTTAGCAACTCAGCAAGATCCTGTTTCCAAACTTAAAAAATATAAAATAGCCGGGCGTAGTAGTGCACGCCTGTAATCTCAGCATTCGGGAGGCTGAGACCTGGAGGATCATGGTTCGCGGACAGCCTCAGCTACTTAGTGAGGCCCTCTGCAACTCAGTGAGACCCAGTTTCAAAATAAAGAAAAATAGGGCAGGGGGTGTAGCTCAGAGGCCAAATGCCCCTGGGTTCCACCCCCAGACCCGCAAAAAATAAAATAAAATAAAATAAAAAATAAAATAAAATAAAATAGGCCTGGGGGTGTAGCTCAGAGGTAGGATGCCGTTGTATTCAATCCCCCGTATTCACCCTGCCCCCCAAAAACCCATGGGAATAAAAGAATGACACATATGGACAATAACAGACTATGAAGTGAAGTTTGTTTTTGCAAATGACAAAGCGACTAGATTAAGCCAAAATCCCAGCATTTGGGAGACTGAGATAGTAGGATTGCACAGGTTCAAAGCCAGCCTCAGCTACTTAAATAGGCCCTTTGCAACTCACTGAGACCCTGTTTCAAAATAAAGAATAAAAAATAGGGCTGAGGGTGTCGCTTGGAGGTAAAATGCCCCTGGGTTCCATCCTCAGTACCACAAAACAAAAACAAAGTGACTGGATTAAACTGTTTCTAAAATTTTGAATCCTATTCCCCCCCCCCCCCAGGTCTGGGGATGGAACCCAGGGGCATTCGACCTCAAAGCTACACCCTCTGCCCTATTTTTTATTCTTTATTTTGAAACCGGGTCTCACTGAGTTGCAGAGGGCCTCACTAAGTAGCTGAGGCTGTCTACGAACCGCGATCCTTCTGTCTCGCCTCCCAAATGCTGGGATTACAAGCGTGCGCCACCACACCCAGCATAAATCATCTTTTATACAGTTTAGCAAAGCTGAAAAATAAATATTAGGAACTGTAATTTATGGCCACACTGTATAGGAAGCTAAACTTGGATAGTACTGAATCGAACAACTATCTACCAAAAAGAATTAACAGGCTTAATTGACTTTTATTTCTCTCGAGCAACACTTCTTTCTCTTGACAACTATTCTTCACTTATGAAATGGTACCCAACCTTAATAATTTTTTTTCTCACAGACGTGTTACTATCTATTATTTAACTGTCTGCCCAAACAAAGACCAGTGTTTCTGTTACTTTGGGTTCCCTGTTCCTCCATGATTGGTACCTCCCTCATGAGCTTACTTGGCAAGTTCCATCCAGCGAAGGATGTCAGGAGGGAGGCAATTCTTGCCCCGCATGCGCTTGACAGGCGGCTCTGCAGGCGCCAGGTGGAGCAGCGCCTCCTCGAGGAGACGGATGCCCCCAGGCTGCTGCAGACTGGCCAGGGAGCCCGCTCTTACCGCGGCAGGGTCCAGGCTCCTCAAGTCTGCATGTTGGCAACTGATCTCCTGTAAAACCACAGACACATGGAACTGTTTAGCCTGCGGTCATTGGCCCATGCCTGCCCAAGGGATTAATTCATTTTGCCAAACATAAGAGAAAGTTTTGACGTAAGTAGTGATATCACCAAATGTTTCTCTGTGTGATTCTATTAACAAATTTTTCTTCAGCATTCACTCTGCTCAAAAGAGGAAATGAACTTTTATTTTTACACTTCCAACCCAGACATTAATTTAAGGCAAGAAAAACACTGACAAAATATGAAGACTGATCCAGGCACAGTGGTGCACAACTAACCCCAGTCCTTGGGAGGCACAGATAGGAGAAATGCAGGTTTGTGGCCAGCCTCAGCAACCTAGCAAGACTCTCAAAAACCTAGCAACACTCTGTTTCAAAAATATTAAATAGGGCTGGGGATAGAACTTGGAGGAAGAATGTACCTGAATTCAATCCCCATCACCACACAAATAGATAAATATACCCCCCCACATACAAACAAAACTGCAATTTCTAAAAATATTTAGCACGATTTACTAAGAAAAACAGCTGAAACACAAAGATTTCATATCTAATCATCAAAAAGTGGTGACTAGGTGGCGCACGCTTATAATCCCCATGCTTGGGAGGCAGAGACAGGAGGATCGCACTGGTTCGGAGTCAGCCTCGCTGGCTTAAGAAACCCTATTTCCAAATACAAAAATAAAAAAAAAAAAAAATAGGTCTGGAAGTGTAGCCTGGAGGTAGAAGGGTTTCCAGGAACCCCAGTACCGCAAAAAAAAAAAAAAAAAAAAAAAAAAAAAAAGTGGTGACTGTTATTCTGACTACAACCTTTTTCTATCCAGGAGCTAATATTCAATACTATTAATTTTTATTTTTTGTTTGTGGTCTTAGGGATTGAACTTGACACACTCCACTTCTGGGCTACACTCCCAGCTTTTTTTAAATTTTGAAACAGGGTGTCACTACGTTGCTGAAGATCTCACTGAACTATTGAGGCTGGCCTGAATCTGAGATCTTCCTGTCTCAGCCTCCTAAGAACTGGAATTACAGGCGTGTGCTACCTGGCAAACTTACATATATCAAGTTTTAGTTTAGTTATTGCTAGAATGAGAACCCATGGAAATACTGAGCCAAAAATACTATGATGACCTGGGAAGAGAGAAGCCACTGACTCAGATGTGAGCCCCGAAAAGCAGGTCCTCAGAGCAAACTCTATGAACTGCAGCATTGATCTGCACTTGTGAGGCTTGCCCCTCAGCTGACCTGCCAACAGAAGGCCCCAGAAGTTATTATGCAATGGTGGGCAGTGAGTGTCCTAAACAGCAACAGCTTGCTAGGAAAGGCTAGCATGGTAGTAAATACTGGGTCAAAGCAGGAATTAAAGCTTTCATATCACTTCAGAATACAATGTTAAGAAAATTTATTCTGAAACACTGGCTGACTCCCTACAACCTACTGAAACATTCTTACCTATAATATGGACAAGAGAAAAAAACAGCAAAGGAATTCCACTTGTAAATTGTAAACCAACAGAAATAGAGCTAATTATATAAAGAAATTATATTTGACCCGGGCATGGTAGCGCACGCTTGTAATCCCCATCCTTGGGAGGCTGAGACAGGAGGATCACACAGGTTCAAAGCCAGCCTCAGCTACTTAGTGAGGCTCTTAGCAACTTAGTGAGACCCTGTTTCCAAATAAAATATAAAAATAGGTCTGGGAGTAGAGCCCGGAGGTAGAAAGCCCATGGGTTCCACCCCCAGTACCACCAAAAAACCAAAAAAACAAAAAATTACAGTTGTAGCTTCATGGCACATCAAAATAGAATAAAACAGGTAAACTGAGTACTGTATCTCAGGGAATTACCACCTGCTTAGTTAATAAACCAATCCTACTGATAAACAACATTAAATAATTTAGTAATTACATCAAGAAAGTTACTAGGTACAAAAATACTAAAATGAATCAAGAGATTTTCCAAGGAACTTTTTAATGATTCATGTTTGAAATGGCACAGAAAACATTTCTCACAGGAGAAGATAATCTGCTATGTCTGTTCAAGTAGTAACTGAAACTACACTCACATTAAATACCCTGTTCAAACAGCTGCTTTAGAAAGGACTTGTATGAGCATGGCATCAGAGCCTCTCAGGACATGTACACCTGTCCTGATCAAGAGGCCATCTACGACTTGGTTACTACCCTTACTTACTACGACTTGGTTACTTTGACACTTGTAGTACTCAGGTACTATGACACAACAATGCTAACATTTCCATTCTGCTTTGTGTGTAGACGGCCATCATTCACGGAGAATGCAAGTTCTGGGAAGGCAAGATTCGCCTTCCTCATAGCTGTGGCTCAACCACTTAGAACAAAGCACACAGGCGCTCAATAGACACCTCCCTCAGGATGAAGGAAAACGTTAGAGAAATACTACATAAAGAAAAATAATTACACAAAATAGAGTTTGATCAAAACACAAAGGGCCCAGAAACTTTGGCTGGGAGTAGTGCCACATGCTTGCAATCCCAGCATTTGGGAGGCTGAGATAGGAAGATCATAGTTCGAGCTACTCAGCTACTCCACAGCCTCAGCTACATAGTGAGGCCCTTTGCAACTCAGTGAGACCCTGTTTCAAAATAAACAAACAAACAAAAAAATAGGGCTGGGTGTAGCTCAGAGGTAGAATGCCCCTGGATTCTATTACCAATACTGCAATAAAATAAAAGTTTTATAACAAGTTTGATTACAAATTACTCTTTTATACATATTTTTATAGATGTGATAAACAATGCAATTACACATTATAGTAAGATTCAATTATGTTATTTATTTATGATATTGGGGATTGAACCCAGAGTTATTCTACTTTTGAGCTACACTCCAAGCCTAATTGTGTGTGTGTGTGTGTGTGTGTGTGTGTACATACATATACATATATATATATATATATATATATATATATATATATTAAATAGTATCTAAGTTGCCAAGGCTGTCTTGAACTTGTAATCCTTCTGTCTCGGCCTCCCAAGTATTGGGAATACAGGCATATGCTACCATGCCCAGCATTATTTTTATTTTGAAACAGGCTCTACTAAATAAGTGAGGATGGATAACAAAGTCAAAAAAAAGTAAGGTTGCAGAAACTTGTTTAAAATAATCTACTTTCCAGCCAGGCACAATAGTACACACCTATAACCTCAGTCCTTGGGAAGTCAAGACAGGAGGATCATGGGTTTGAGGCCAGCCTCAAAAACTTCGTGAGACCCTGTTTCAGAATAATAAAGTAGGACTAGAAGTATATCCTGGAGTAGAATGTCATTGAGTTAAATCCCCAGTACCATAAAAGAGAAATGACACATTTATACATGCACAGATCATTTGGTATTTCTCCCTCCTCCCTTCTCAAACATGTGGTGGGATTAATTTCAGATTATTCTGTCATGTACAAGGGTGTGTGTGTTTGCGTATGTCACTGGGGACTAAACTCAGGTGCATTCTACCTCTGAACTGTACACCCAGCCCTATATTCTATGTTTTATTTTGAAACAGGAGTTTCAAATAACTCATTAAGTTACCAAATTGCTGAGGCCGTGAACCTGTGATCTTCCTGTTAGCTTTCCAAGTACTAGAATTAACAAGCATGTGCTATGAGAGTGATTATTTTTTAAGAAAAAGGAAAAAGACAAATTATAGATGTCCATTTGAGAAGAGGTAACTGAAACAAGACCTTCACCCTGTTAACTACATTGCTTCTATCAAGGGTTTCACCCTAGAGACAAAGGCCGGACCTATCAGCTATGTGAGTCAAGGCAGAATTATTGTCTAATGAAGAACGTGTGCATATATATGCTTACCTGGATGCAAGAGATGAATGGTGGAAAGAAGAAAAATGTGGTGTTAAGAAAACGGTTGAAGTCTTGGAGCAGCTTCTTAGTGATGTTGTTTTTTTCAGACATCGTCTTAGACTTATCCATCTCTTTCAGAATCCCAGAGAACAAGCTGCTAAAGAGCTGTTTTGCAATTATGGGGTCTCTCTTAAAAAATTTCAAAATAAAGACAAATCAGGATCTGAAGTAAAATGTTGTAACTCAAAGGTACAATGAGAGCTTTGATAGCAAATGAAAACTGTTGCAAAAGCACCCAGTATACATCTAAATTATTTCTATTTAGAAAGTACTGCATAAGGGGAGTGGTTTGAAGTTGAACCTAATATATATACTTAAAATATGTAATGAGAGCAGGGACCTCTGACGGAGAGATGATTTTTTCTTTATTCACGCTATCAGGGATGGAACCCAGAGGCATTCTACATCCAAGCTACAGCCCTGTCCTATTTTTTATTCTTTATTTTAAAACAGGGTCTCACAAAGAAGTGGAATGTGTCACTAAATAACTGAGGCTGGCCATGAACCTGTGATTCTCCTGTCTCAGCCTCCCAAGTACTAGGATTACAAGCATGCACCACCACGCCCAGCTAGAGATGAATATAAAAACTGACTTAGCCAATCTGTAACCACACAGCTAATCTCCTCAATTGAGTCTGGAGCCTCAATACCTCAGCTCTAAACTAAACAAGCTTAAAGAAAAAGCCTCAGAGTGCAGGACGTGGATAGTAGCCAAAATAGTTCACGTCAAGTACAAGGTGTAGTACTTGATGAAACCTCAGAGATATTAGATTTAATCTTTAGGTATTGTCCTTGCAATAGTACCATAGCAAAGTTTAAAGTAATTAAGGGATAAGCTTAAATAAAATGACAGGTTTAATTTCTGTAGTCATGATCTTTTAACCATTAATACTATTACAGCTGTTTTTGTGTTTTAGTGCTATTTAACAGTGGGCAGCCTGATCATTTATGGCTCCAACACTCATACACTCCAAGAACACGGGAACACCATCCTTTAGTCATACCAGCAACATCAGTTGCAGGTTGAACCCAGGGGCATTGTTCCTCTGAGGTACAACCCCAGCCCTATTTTTTTAAATTTTTATACAGGGTCTTACCAAGTTGCTGTGGGCCTCACTACATTTCTGAGGATAGCTTTGTGCCTGAGAGCCTCCTGTCTCAGGCTCCAAAGTATGGGAATTATGGGCATGTGGCACTATGCCCAGCTTTTGTAACACACTTTGATTTTTACATTATTTCAATAAAAGTCAAAGAATCTTTTTGTTTAAGTCAAGAATTCAGGCCTTTAGGGGATAAGAACACACCTAGAAAACATAATTTCCTCTCAGTGTTTTACTTTGTGCTTTAATGGCTTAGAAAAATATTTCTAGTCCTCTATTATTAAGTGAGTCATGAGAGAATAATGACCTAACTGACAAACTTATTTCCCTGAACCCCCTAAAAAAGCATTTTGTGGCAGGCGCAGTGGTATACACCTGTAATCCTAGTACTTGAAAGGCTGAGACAGAAGGATCATAGGTTCCAGGCCAGCCTGAACAACTTAGACCCTGCTTTAAAAAAAAAAAAAAGGCCTGGGGTGCAGCTAAGAGGTAGAATTCTCTTTTACCACACACATATATACAAAAAGCACTCTGTAACTGGGTGTGGTGGTACATGCCTGTAATTGCAGTACTTTGAGAGGATAAAATGAGATGATTGTAGATTCAAGCACAGCCATAGCAACTTAGTGAGACCCTGATACAAAATAAAATAATAAAAAAAAAAAAGTTGATGGTCTAGCTCAGAGGTAGAATGCACCTGGGTTCAATGCTCCCCTACAGAAGTGGGGAAGCAGGGAAACATCTTGTAATAAGCAATCACTTAAGTGGCTTAGCACTTTCAATTTTACCACAATTTTTTTGGGCAATATTTCATTCTAAAGTTACTGGATAAGAAAACAGATCTGACTTTACAGATGGAGACCATGTTGCTAAGAGATTAAATGAGCTGACATGAACATCATTTTAGGGCCCACATCTAGATAACCCTGGGTCAGTCTCCTCATATGAGAAGAGGCTGTGGAGCAAGGAGACAGCAGAGCCGGAACTCAGAATGGCCTGTAAGAGAACGAGTCCACGGCCAAGGACAAGTCAACACCTCGCTTATAACAGTACAGCCTCAGCCATTCCTCCTTACAGACAGAGCCCTGGAGCTGTCAAGGGGTGACAGAAGCGCAGCAGTCAGGGCGGACCTGGGCCACTGCCTGCAGTGGGGTGATGAGGCTGCTGTGTGGGATCTGAATGTCAGGAAGGTCTCCATGGCGGTAGCTTCTATACAGAATGACCCTGGCTTCCTGCTTTGCTTTCAGCTCATTCTTGATCTCCTGTAACAACAGACCAAAGAAGAAACATGAGAACTCTTATCTCAGAAAATAAGAAGCCGAGTACCATGGCCCACACCTGTCATCTCAGGATTTGGGAGGCTGAGAAAGGTGGATTGCAGGTTTGAAGCCAACTCCAGCATTTTAGAAAGACCCTATTTCAAAATAAAAATAAAATAGGGTTGGGTTGTAACTCACAAATAGAATGACTCTGGGTTCCATCCCCAGTAACACCCCCCACACACACAAATTTTAAAAAAGAAAGAAAAAAAAATCAGGCTTACATATAACTTAATTAATGTAAAGGTAAGATATGATAATTTTTATTCATGCTGGTATAGTCACTATGCCTGACCAGTCTATAGTAAATGATAAATTGACAATAAAACTGCTCTGACATTTGATCAGTGATAGGGTTATCTAAATATTCATTAAGGCTGGGCGTGGTGGCGCACACTTGTAATCCCAGCATTTGGAAGGCTGTGACCAGAGGATCGCAGTTTGCGACCAGCCTTAGCTATTTAGTGAGGCGCTCTGCAACTTAGTTCGATCCTGTTTCAAAATAAAGAATAAAAAATAGGGCAGGGGGTATAGCTCGGAGGTCAAATGCCCCTGGGTTCTATCCCCAGACCCTCAAAAATAAATAAATAAATAAATATTCATTAAGATGTGAATATCCACAAAATCAGAAAATTTTATTTAAAAACATGTATTAGATTATTACAATTACTCTTAATTCCCCTAAGTATGAGTGCAAGCCTTGGCTGCGGGACCCAGAGCAATGCCTCACCACACTGGCGTTCCTTGGTCCCACAAATGCCCCACCAGGCAGGCCTCAAGTACCTGCTGATCCCTCCCCAGGATATCCTAGGGCATTCTATCCCTGAGCTACATGCTACACTCCTGCCCTTAAAAAAAAAAAAGAAGTTATTTTTTTTTTTTTTTTTTTTTTGGCAGTAGAGGAGATTGAACCTAGGGGCATTCTACCTTTGAGCTACACCCCCAGCCCCATTTTTAAATCTTTATTTTTGAAATAGCATCTAAGTTGCAGAGGGCATCACTAAGTTGCTGAGGCTGGTGTCAGACTTACAATCCTTTGGTCTCAGCCTCCCAAGTACTGGGATTAAAGGTGAATGCCTCTATACCCAGCTCCACTCATGTCTCTTAACAAAGGTCTTTCTCCAATATGCTCCTGGCTCAGTTTACTTCTGATAATGCAGGTAGGTGTTTTAATCTCAATGCATCTGTCTGTCATGAACTGCTCTGGGACATCCCTTAACTCTATACTGCTATACCTAGTTCTGAGTAAAATGCCTGACGGATTCACTCCATGAACACGTGTTTGCCCAGGCCTAGCCTCTGTAGGCCACGTGTCTATGTTCCTAGAGGCTGGCGCACAACTTCCTGCCTGCTGGAGGACAGATGTGGACACACAGCAGGCCCCTCTAACCACAGAGCTCTTCTTGGATTGAGCTCAAAACAATCTTCCTGCCACTTATATCCAGCAATCCTGCCTTTTACTGACCAAAGGTTGCCTTTTCTCTGAGGAAGTGACAGGGGGTCCTAACACCCCTGATTTTGGACATTACTGTTCAGAAATAATTGCAGTGAAGAACCAAGAGGAAGATGAAAAGTACATTGTCTCCTCACAAAAGATTCAGAAGGAACACTCAGCCACTTCTCTCTCAGGCTTGGAAGTTATTTAAACGGTGGAGAAATTATAATGGATTAAAGAAGTGGCAGCAGTTTTAATTTACAATCTATACCAGCTTTCTTAGAAATTTCACCATAATTACATGAACAAAATTGAAGCTATAGCTAAAAAAAAAAATCCTTTCATTATTTCTGTATTTGGAGAAATGTGTAACTATGAATTCATGTCATGCTAATGTGTCCAATCATGGCTTCTAACAGAAGGTTTGGGACTTCCCGGCAGCACTGCCCACCCTTTCCTTGGGGCCATGCTCCTTCCAGGTGTGGTGGCCTTGCAGTCTGACCAAAGCTGTGGGCTCCAACCCAATGTGGGTGTGATGCTCCCCTCACCCCAGGCTCTGGCCTTGGGGCAGAGTTGGGGGCAATCCTTCCAGGAATGACTGGTGGTCCTGCTTCCACCCATAGGGAAAGCTGACTTGTCCAGAGAGAAGGGCAAAGCTGAGCTACACGGAGCAGCAGAAAGAGGCCAAGCCAGGTCCTGGAGACCATAACCAAGCCAACCACAGACTCAAGAGGACATGGTACCTGCCAGGCATCACGAACAACTTCCCACCCACACACAGAGGAGCCTCAGACAGCTCAACACTCACAGCTGAGCCAATATCTGACAGAAAACTTATTTGTGACAAAACATACATCCTGTGATAGAAAATGTGTATATTGGACCAATCAAATTTATGAAAAAGATACAAACCTTCTCTCGTTTTTGTTCAGCAAGGCCTTTTCTGGCATAAATCAAACTGAGTTTTTCTTGATCCTTTAAAAATCGTCTACGTAATCGTAGTATTTCTGTTCGGCTATCTGTGCCTGAGGACATTAAACAGGTTTGGTTACTAATGGCTAATTCAACATGTGGATTTGACTTCGACTCCTTCCGGGACTCCTAGAACAAAAGTGTGTGCTTTTCCACCTTTCCATGTTTAGTTAGTGATTTCTTAAAGATATAAGATATAAGCCTACACAAAGCAGCAGGGGGAAACAGCTGGGCAATTCTGGAAGCTACAGTATAGGAGAGCTGTAAATACCTTGGTGCCTCCTAGCTGAGTAGTGGAGAGAAAGAAACACAGGAGGAGAGTGGAGAGGCTGGTTAAGGCTGTAGCAGGAGGCCTACTTCGAGTATAGTCCCATGTGCACTGTGGGACCCAAGAGTTGACCCAGGGCAGAGGTGGGAAAGGGCAGCCCAGTCCTGCAGCCCCCAGCAGGGCTTCTAAAGTCTGCAGCATCCCTCCCATGTGGCCCCAACAGGCTACCAGGAGGCCTATGGGGGCAGGTGGGATGGTGGGAATTTTGCTTCAGGAATCAGCTAGCACAGGAGAGCTGGTGGTACATGAGGGTTTCAGAGGCCATGGTCTACCCACTCCTCTCCCCCACCACTGCCAGTATCCCCTCAGCCTGTCCACCCAGTGTGCAGCACTCCAAGCACCTGCACAATGTAAAACCTAGAAACACATGTCCAACCCCAAATCATCAGACACTGTGGGAAGTTTCAAATAGGAAAGACAGAAGCCCAAGGAACTGACAGGAAAGGGCAGCTGTTAAAGCAGACTGTATAAAGATAAAAATTCAAATAATTCTCATTTGTAAGAAAACTAAGAATAGAGCTGGATGTGGCGATGCACACCTGTAATAACAGTACTTGGGAGGCTGAGATAGAAGGATGGCATGTTCCAGATCACTACGTAGTAACTTAGTGAAACTCTGACTCTAAATTTAAAAAAAAAAAGGGCTGGGGGTATATCTTGGGGATAGAATGCCCCTGGGTTCATTCCCCAGTACCAGAAGAAAAAGAAGAAAAACGAAACATACTAGATACTGCAGCTATAAATCAAGGGATGAAGAAATGCTCAAAGAAAGACAATTCATAGAAATTAAAAAAGTATGACATGATAACACAAAAGTGTGGGAGACAAGGTTGAGCTACACCCCCTTCCCTATTTTTTATTCTTTATTTTGAAACAGGATCTCACTGAGTTGCTGAGGGCCTCACTAAGTAGCTGAGGCTGGCCGCGAACCTGCGATACTCTGGTCTCAGCCTCCCAAGTACTGGGATTACAAGCATGCACCACCATGCCCAGCTCTATTTTTTATTTTGAAATAGGGTTTCATTAAGTTACTCAGAGTCTACTTGCTGAAGCTGTCCTTGAACCTGTGATCCTCCTGGCTCAGCCTCCAAAGTACTAGTATTACAGATGTGTGTGCCACTGCACCCGGCTAGAAGGTAAACTGTCTTAACCATGCATCCACAACCTTACTTACCACCTTTTACTTTGTTATCCACCTCGTCCCCAGGAAGGCCCAGCTTTCTTTCTCCAAAATCAGGTCCCACTGGCTTCCAGGGTGTTCTCTGTGACTTCTCATTCCATTTGTGGGCAAACAGCAGGGAGGAAGATAATGATTCAGACGAGGAGGAGGAGGTGTGATCTGCCAATGGGTCAATACTGCTCCCGGTCAACCAATTAAATGAACTTCTTCCATCTGCAACACATAAGGCCAGAGCAACAGGGACACTAAGCACACAGCAGTCTGCCCAGGGTACTTGTGTAAAGTAAGAAATATGTTGCCTGCTCTCGATGGCTGCGGTAAGCATCATAGTGCTCTACTATAAGATACTAAGAGTTCATCATTCCTAACATTAGTGTTAGAGAATTTTCACTATAATTACTCAAATAAGCTCTACTTCAAGAAACATGTAAAAAAAAAAAAAAAAACTATAAAGGAAAAACACCGAAGTGGTATATAAAATGATAAAGATATTTTACTCTACGATTTATGCTTTGCTGGTCAAAGGAAACAACTAAAGTATTTGAGAAAGAACAGTTTAATAAATTATACATATACTACGCTTGTAATCCCAGCATTTGGAAGGCTAAGACAGAATTGCGGTTTGTGGGCAGCCTCAGCTACTACTTAGTGAGGCCCTCTGAAACTCAGTGAGACCCTCTTTCAAAATAAATATTAAAAAATAGGGCTGGGGATGTATCTTGAAAGTAAAATGTCCCTGGGTTCCATCCCTAGTACCTCAATTTAAAAAAAAATCTTATACATACATACATACATACACTAAATGAATTTGGTTTAACTCTGCTTTGAGAAAGGATGCTTCAAATCTGATGCACTAAATTGAGTTTTCTGGACAAAACCAAACCAACAGATACTGAAACTATCCTTGCTTTCTCCAGGCAGAAATAATTCTTTCCTAACTAAGAACAGTTGTACACACCTGTAATTCCAAGACTGGAGGACTCCAAGTTTGAGGCCAGTCTCAGGAATTTAGCAAGAACCTCTGTAACTTAACAAGATCTTTTTCAAACTAAAAATAAATATGAAGCAGAGCGTGGTGGTACACACGTGTAATCCAGCATTCAGGAGGCTGAGACAGGTGGATCACAGTGTGCTACTTAGTGAGATCACTTGCCATTCAGCAAGACCCTGTTTTAGCACTTCCGGGAAGATGGCGACCAAGTAAAGCGGGGCTTAAGAGCACCGCTAACAACCAATATCCATTACCACAAAATCAGCGCCTTTCATAGCCAGAAAACACCATCACCAGAGAAACAAAAAAATCACCAGGCTCCAGAGAGAAAGCAGACTGAGAACAGAGCTCAGAGCCACAGAGGAGATAACTGGCCTCATGCCCGAGGACACGGCAGCAGCGCCATACTGCCGGCGGCAGCGGTAAATTCACCAGAGGGCTACAGCAAGCCAAGGTGAGCCGCTGCGGAACAGCCAGGCGGGATTTCTCGCCGCAGGTAAAATCTAAAGCTCCCAGTGGCTGAGCTCAGCACACGCCGCAGGGATTCAGAGTGGAAATCAAAACCAAGAAGAAATACGCCAGCCTCACAGCCGAGGGCGTGGCAGAGGCGCCATATTGCCACCGGCGGCAGCAGCAGAGAATTCACCAAATCCAGTACAGCTACATCTGCGTACTCAAGAACAGTGAGTCAAATTGCGGGCCCCAGAGGAGAAATCCCAGTACTGTACTCCCTGGGACTTGACCCAGTGGGGGAGTGGCGGTGGCAGAGATATCACACCATAGGAGAACGTGCAACCTGGCACCCCCCACAGTGTAAAGCAGCCTCTATCGACTCTATCTTCTAGCTTTGTTCTTTTTCAAGATCGTTTTGGGTATCTAGAGTCCATATTCCATATTAGGATAGAGTTTTTTTCTGAAAAATAAATATATAAATATATGATAGTTTCACCTAAAAAAAATAGAAAAAAAATATTCTCTGGTAAGAAAGAAAGTAAAAAGAAATATTGAAATGTTATCTTTTTTTTTTTTTTTTTTTTTTTTTTGTGTGTGTGTGTGTGGGTCTGGGGATGGAACCCAGGGGCATTTGACCTCCGGGCTACACCCCCTGCCCTATTTTTTATTCTTTATTTTGAAACCAGGTCTCACTGAGTTGCAGAGGGCCTCACTAAGTAGCTGAGGCTGTCCGCGAACCGCGATCCTCCAGGCCTCAGCCTCCCGAATGCTGGGATTGAAATGTTATCTTTAAGTCATCAAAAGCTTGGTATCAGAAAATGAAGCTGTTATGTGAGATTATCATTTTTAATTTTTGATAAATTGCTATAATACTAGATGTCAACCACTAAGCCAAGCATGGGAGGGAGGGATGGGGAGAGAATGGGGTGGGGATCGGGTGGGGGCTGACTGGGCGATGTGTGCATGTATGTCTACAAGAGTTTGTATCCCACTATGATGTATGAATACAGTGCACCAATAAAAAATAAATAAATAAATAAATAAATAATAATGCTTAAAAAAAAAAAAGACCCTGTTTTAAAATGAAAAAGAATAGTTGGGCGTGGTGGTGCACGCTTGTAATCCCCACACTTGGGAGGCAGAGACAGGAGGATCGCGCAGGTTCAAAGCCAGCCTCGCCGGCTTAAGAGACCCTGTTTCCAAATAAAAATATTAAAAAAAAAAAAGGTCTGGGAGTGTAGCCCAGAGGTAGACGGGCTTCCAGGAAACCCAGTACCACAATTAATTAATTAATTAAAAAAGAATAAAGAATAAAATAAAAAATAGGTCTGGGGTTTGACTCAGAGGTAGAATGATGCTTGATCCAATTCCCAGTACTACAAAAAATAACAGTTTTCTAAAATTGTGGTAAAAAATACATAAGAATTACAAATTCAACCTTTTGTTTTTTTGGTGGTACTGGGGTTCCTGGAAACCTTTCTACCTCTAAGCTACACTACCAGACCAATTTTATGCTTTTTTATTTTTGGAAACAGGGTCTCTTAAGCCAGCACAGCTGGCTTCGAACCTGCGCAATCCTCCTGTCTCCGCCTCCCAAGCGTGGGGATTATAAGCATGCACCAGCACACCCGGCAAATTCAACCATTTTTAAGCATATAGGTTCAGATGCATTATGTCCATTCATACCTCCACCTTCCATCTCCTGATCCT
The DNA here is from genome assembly GCF_963383645.1 of Muscardinus avellanarius. Lineage (NCBI taxonomy): Eukaryota > Metazoa > Chordata > Mammalia > Rodentia > Gliridae > Muscardinus > Muscardinus avellanarius. The sequence continues at coordinate 116,946,089 of NC_137786.1, read as the reverse complement.
TTTTCTTCTTCTTCTTTTTTTTTTTTTTTTTTTTTTTTTTGTTGCTGTTGTGATAAAGATTGAACCCAGAGGCATTCTCTCTCCAAGTTACAGCACCAGCCCCTATTTTATTTTTTATTTGGAAACAGAGTTTCACTAAGTTGCAAAAGACATCACAAGGTTGCTGAAGCTGGTCTTGAACTTGTGATTTTCCTCTCCCTATCTCCCAAGTACTGGGACTACAGGCATGCACTACCATGCCCAGCTTTAGACCCTTTTTCTTCTAAAAACCTGAAGCTCTGTACCCAGTGAACTGCAGCTCCTACCTCAGTCTCCACAGACATAGGCAGCAACCCTCTGCTTGCTGTCTCTGAGTGTCTGGCTGCTGAGACTGCCGTTCTTTTTTCCTTTAATTTGATCAATCTTCCTGATGGTTCTTAGATGGTTCTTAGATGTTCACTTATCTCACTTTAGGTCAGCGTTCCTAAAATGTACTGCTTCTGCAGGGCAGTATGTCCAGGGGCATTACCTGCAGTCTGTGTGGGGGTGAACTCATACTGCTGCTGAGTGGCCCGGACATGTCCAGCCTTGGGTCCTCGGGCTGCAAGGGAGCCTTCCTGGGTTGGGTTTTGCATAGTGCTAGGGGAAGCCTGGGTCTCAATAAACATTGGAGTGAGAACAGTACTTCGGAAGCGCCAGTCTGGGTTTATGGTATATTCCTGCAGGAAAAGAATTCCAAAGTAAATGAAGATCCTTCTGCAGCCATGTTGGAATGTCTTCATTGGAAACCCAATGGTACCACCAGTAGACACGCACTGTCACAGTTCTCTGAGAAGCAACTGAAGAACTTCTAATTTAAGTCTTAATAAAACAATTATTTGCCAAGGAGAAACCCTGCCCACTACTGGCAGAGGAAATGTCCCCCAACCCCACAGGACAGATCAACACCATACTCAGTAATGGCAACAGCAGCGTAACACAGTCCTAGAGTCCAAGGACGTGGCTCTCCCAGGCTGCTACATCCCAAACATTCTGAGCCACAGCAAGATGCCACAGGGGAAAACTCCAAACCTGACCTTCAAGATGGGGCACAGTCAAACTGCAGGCCCACCACACATACCACGGAAGTTTACATTCAGGCAATGAGCACAGGGTGCCCGAGAAACATTCATGGATGCTATGTTTAAACTGGGCCCCCCCTTGGAAATCTCATTATGCATATACAAATATTCCACCCCCTCCTCCAAATCTACAATTCTAAGCATTCCTAGTTCCAGGCCTTTTAGGTAAAGGATCCTCAACTTGTACTAGTGTCCCAGTATTAAAAAACTGCCATGGTACTGATTGCTAATAAAAATGTAAAAGGCAGGCAGAGCCTGGGTGCTATGCAATCACTCAGGCGGGGCAAGACTGCAGCTTGGCCTGTTACATTTCAGAACGTCCCCTCCCCTCTCCTTTGCTAATGTTAACCCACAGTAAGAATGTAGAAGAAATTTGACTCTTAAAAATATAAAAGCAATTAAAAGCCCTGAGATCACATGTAGCTCTCCCTGGCATATCTTAAAAGTTTAAGGATAGCCTGAACCCTATGCCTTGCCCTTGGAGATTACAGGAAGCTGCCTCTGTCTCCCTTATTCTCTGTGACCTAGTCTTGTTATAAAATCCATATGTTATTTCAAAGCACCCATGGTTGGTGGGCAACTGATACAGTAGAAGCAGAAAAAGATCATCAGCACCTACATTCAGTAAGTACACTGTCTGTGGATAAGATAGTACTACCTGCCTGGGAAAATAAGTTGCTAGCCCATTTACTAGGTAAAGCTGCTAAGAGAATACCCGTAAAAACTGTTTTGTTTAGTTTTCTTTTCTTTGCAGTAGTGGGGATGGAACCCTGGAACATTCTACCTACGAGCTATACCCCCAGTCCTATTTTATATTATTTATTTAGAAACAGGGTCTCACTAAGTTGCAGAAGACCTCACTAAGTAGCTTAGGCTGTCTGTGAACTGCGACCCTCCTGTTTCAGCCTCCCAAGTACTAGATTACAAGTGTGCGCTGTTGGAGGACAGAGTGCTGACAGGCCAATCACGAGAGTCTGAGGTCACTCCCTAAGCCCTCTGGTGCGTGAAGAACAGCTAGTTGTTCTCAGGAGATCATCTTCTGCTTTGCTACCCAAGCTAATTTTAGCGTGTCTGTCTCCTTTCACTTCCCTATTTCTTTGTCTACGACTGGTCACATCCTTAAGTTCTGTGCATATTCTGCCTGATAAGCTTCTAGCCAGTCACTCTGCCCAGGAGGACCTCCACCCTTGCTTGTGCTTTGAGAAGACATCATGACAATGAGAAAAAAGACTTCATGGCACCAGGTATGTTTTCACGTGGGTTAAGTGCTGCACATGCCTGATATGTATTGCTGACGTGGGTTAAAGAGTTCTTAGTATTTCTGTATGATATAAATATGCTGCAGAAGTGCTAATAAATACGTGTTGTGCTTCCAAGCCTCAGGTCCCCCGTGTCTTTCTTTTCTTTCTTTTTTCCTAGCTCTCCGTTCCTCAGTCCCGACCCCTGTGAGAGGTCACCACAGTGCACCACCATGCCCAGCGTAAACACTGTATTGAAGGGACAGGGTCTGAGAGGAGGCAGAGTTCCATTTTTGAGCTCTGCAGTGTGTCTTTCCGCAGCCTGCTGCTTTTTTCTTCCCTTAATACTTTTTGTTTTGTAATAAAAACCTGCTTAAGCTGCAACTGAGCTGTCTTTTAATTTTTCCATTTTCTTAATTCAACATATCTATTTTTGTGTGTGTGTGTGTGTGGATCTGGAGATGGAACCCAGGAGCTACAACCCCTGCCCTATTTTTTATTCTTTATTTTTAAACACGATCTTGCTAAATTGCACATGGCCTCACTAAGTAGCTGAGGCTGTCCACGAACTGTGATCCTCCGGTCTCAGCCTCTTGAATGCTAGGATTACAAGCATGCGCCACCATGACCGGCTCAACATATCTATTTGAATGGAGGAAAAGAACCCACCTCACAGTGCCATTACAATCATAACACTAGGTCACCACTAGGCCCTGACTAGAGTAGCTCTCGTTACAGGGGTCACAGGGGAAGTGGGAGGAGTGGTTAGAAGAGCAGTGGGAAGGGTTGAGATCCAAGTGGAGCCTGAGAAGTGGAAGAGTGGTAGTCTCTGGGAGCCAGGGGAATGCCAATGTCTCAGAAGGGAAATCAGGAATTTCCTGAGGAAACTGAGGCACAAGTTTAATGACATTAGAAGATGTTTCTTAAAGAGTGGGAAGTTGCGCAAAATTCATTATGATTAGAGAGATAAGCACGCACCTGAAATTCACATTCTGACAGAGGGTGCTCAAACATAGGATTTGGATAATCTGGGCTCATGCTGGTCATTTCAAGCAGAAAATTTGTTGCTAAACTTAAAAAGTGCACCTCTATCTTAGGAGAATATAAGGAATTCAGTGCCAACAATCGGTCCAAGGTATTTGAAGGTAGCCTCATTTCATGACTCCAGAAGTTCCGAATAATTAATCTGAAAAGCAAACAGAGAGAAAATATATTTTTAGATACTGGCAAAGGAAAAAAGTACTGCATACAGTGTCCTGTGGGGAAGGCACAACTCTCCCTTCACAGAATATTTAAGGGACAAGAAACTACATCCCACAACGTTCACAGAGTATAATCTGAGTCATGAAAAATAATGTGTAATGAAGGAAAGGAGGGGGCTGTGCCTCAAACACAGCGCATTTAACAAGAGGCGAGGGTTGAGAGATATTCTTCTTCTCCCATCTTTATTTTCTAGAAAGAGTTCAATAACAGGGCTTCACTAAGTACCTGAGGCTGGCTTCGAACCTGTGCGGTCCTCCTGTCTCAGCCTCCCAAGCGCAGGGATTACAAGCGTGCGCCACCATGCCTGGCCTAACACATGAACTTTTTTTTTTCCTTTTTTTTGGTCCTAGAGATTGAACCCTTTTTATTTTGACCCTCAGCAACAAGCAAGACCCTTTTTCCAAATAAAAAACCCAAACACCGGGCATGGTTGCACACATTTGTAATCCCAGTACTTGGAAGGCTGAGACAGGAAGGTCACAGGTTCAAAGTCAGCCTCGGCAACTTAGTGAGGCACTCAACAACTTAGTGAGACCCTGTTTCCACATAAAATAATAAAATAGGGTAGGGAGTGTAGCCTGGAAGTAGAATTACCCTGGTTCAATCCCCAGTACCACAAAAATAAATAAATAAATAAATAAAAATAAAAAATTCAAGAGTTTCAATTTAAAGTAACATAGTAGGAATTTTAACTCTTTTCATAGTAAGATTTTAAATGCATATTTACTAAACATTATGAAATGCAGAAGGCAGAGAAAATGCTGATGTTGCACAAACATTTCTAAAACTACAGAAAAAAATACTCCAACATAGCTCACAAAACAATATCCCTAAAATTTAATTGTCTTGATTTAATTATTTCACAAGGAGCACGTACTGCAGGCCATGGTTCTCGTCGATCAACCCTTGAATCAGCACATCTTTTGCCAACTTAAATATTTCCTGGGAGTCATCATCTGTCTGACTTTCCAGATCTCTGAGAAAGTAAAAAAATGACAAACATTAGTACCTTGTTCTCACTGTTTTGTTCACCCCAAATCACTGTCTAGAATTAGAGCAAGAAGGCTGGCTCTTCTGGGCCTGTGCCTCCCAAGCACAGCGCAGGCCCCCAGCTGTGCCCAGACCCGACCCTCGCTTGTGCTTCCTCCACCCACCAGTGCTGCCAGCTGGAGGGGCGCAAGGGGGAGGTGTCCTGGCAAGCTCTCTTAATTCAGGAGACAATCAGATCGTAAAAGGATAACTACAAGCCAGACATCGTGGCACAGGCTTGTAATCCCCACGCTTGGGAGGCGGAGACAGGAGGATCGCGCAGGTTCAGAGCCAGCCTTGCTGGCTTAAGAGACCCTGTTTCCAAATAAAAATATATAATAGGTCTGGGAGTGTAGGCCAGAGGTAGAAGGGTTTCCAGGAACTCCAGTACAACCAAAAAAAAAAAAAAAGGATAACTACAAAAGCAAGTTTTAAAAGGGTACATTGTGTACTTCCAACTCAACAGAAAGTTATGCCATCTTAATATTTCCTACACATATGTGAAATGAGGTAATTAAGGACACAATTCATATACTAAAATAAACTTTATGTTCTAGATTGCTGAATGCACCCAAAAAGAACAAAAAAAGTAATATAAAATTTCAATGCAAGCCGGGCATGGTGGTACACACTTGTAATCCCAGCATTTGGGAGGCTCAAACAGGAGAATCCAGCCGGGCGTGGTGGCGCACACTTGTAATCCCCGTGCTTGGGAGGTAGAGATAGAAGGATCCTGCAGGTTCGAAGCCAGCTGTGCACGCTGACTTAGGAGACCCTGTTTCCAAATAAAAATGTAAAAATAGGTCTGGGAGTGTAGACCAGAGGTAGAAGAGCTTCCAGGAACCCCAGTACCACCAAAAAAAAAAAAACAAAAAAAAAACAACAACAAAAAAAAACCAGGAGAATCCGAGTTCACGGCCAGCCTCAGCTACTTAGTGGGGCTCTTCACAACTCAATGAGACTCTGCTTCAAAATAAAGAATAAAAAATAGAAATGGGAGTTTCGCTGGGAGGTAGAATGCCCTGGGTTCCATTCCCAGTACTGAAAAAAAAAAAAAAAAGAAAATGTCAATACATAATTTACCTGTAATTGTCATGAATCCACATGAGAATGTTATACATTTGTTCCCTGCACGTTGGAGAAGGATGAGAAATGAATTCCACAACAGGGTTCAGAAGTTCTCGGAGTTGAACTGGTTTCAAATTTGCCATCATCTTATAAATTATGTTCAAACACACTTTTTGTCTTTCATCATCTCTATGATGAGAAAATTTTAAAAACATATGAATTTAAGTTATTATTTTACTTCTCAACTATGACAGACAACCTTGTATTTCTGCTCTTCTACGGCTTCAAATTTTGTTTTATTTTTCCCAGCACTATAAAAATAGTTTTAGATAATGCTACATCTACATAAGATGACATTCTTAAAAATAATTATTGTGGGCTAAATTATCAAAAAATAAACAAATTTCCAGGCATGGCAGTATACACCCATATTCCCAGTACTTGAGTTTAGCTCAGAGATAAAACACACAGGGGACTCAATCCCCAGTAACAAACATTTAACAGTATGTTATTGTCAATTTCTTAGTTTTGTAAGATGGGGAAAATTGGGTGAAGGGTATGTGGGATTTCTGTGTGTATGTTTTACCTTTTCTATAAAGATAAAATTATTTCAAATTATTTAAAAGTAAAAAGTTTATTTAAAAGAAACAATACCTGGCAAACAAAATAAGCTAAATCTATAAAGGAGTTTAGAGTTTAAAAAACAGTTTCAACAGCTGGGCGTGGTGGCGCACGCTTGTAATCCCTGCACTTGGGAGGCTGAGACAGGAGGATCACGCAGGTTCGATGCCAGCCTCAGCTACTTAGTGAGGCTCTCAGCAACTTAGTGAGACCCTGTTTCCAAATAAAATATAAAATGGGTCTGGGAGTATAGCCCGGAAGTAGAAAGCCTCTGGGTTCCACCCCCAGTACCACAAAAATCAAAAATAAAAAACAGTTTCAAGCTGGGTGTGGTTGTGCATGCTTTGTAATCCCAGCATTTGGAAGGCTGAGACAGGAGGATCACGGTTCAAAGACTTAGTGAGGCCCTTTGCAACTCAGTGTTGCTGGAAGGTAGAATGCCCCTGGGTTTCATCCCTAGTACCCCAAAAATCAAAACAAAACAAAACAAAAAAAAGCCAGTTTCAAGTGTTACCAAGTATAGCAGATAGTAAAGTTAAGTGTAGTTTGAATCCTAAATGAGGCAAGCACCTATTCTTTGTTTTGGGTCTTTTACTCCTTACAGCACTCAGCTTAGTACCTAACAACAGATATCACGTTATTTACAGCAGAAGACATGACATGAACTTTGTTATTGGCATGCCACACATTTGTCAGTAACTGATCACTAGGTAAAAATAAGTATACAGGTCAAAACTGAAAGACTATGGAGAAATAATGACTATGGAGAATAATTTCTCTTTTAAATAAACTTTCAGGGCTGGGTGGGGGGGTGCACGCTTGTAATCCCAGTACTTGGGAGGCTGAGACAAGAGGACTGCAGGTTCACGGCCAGCCTCAGTTACTTAGTGAGACCCTCAAAATAAAGAATATAAAATAGGGCTAGTGGTAAACTGCAGAGGTAGAATGCCCCTGGGTTCCATCCCCAGTACTGCAAAAGTAAATAAATAAATTAACTAACTGATTAATTAAGTTACTTTTATGCCATACTGCAATTTTGAAAATAAATGAACAATTTTAATGGAAGGCTTGTTGGCAAAACAGGCTCAGAACTCACATCCACACAACTTAATCTGAAAAAAGCCAGACAATATCCTGGATCACCTCCTAGATTTGTGGCCTGGATGTGACCATCCCAGGTATAAGGAGAAAGGGACAGAGGCCTGGCCCATATTTCAAACCCACACTGGCTTAAATTTTTCCTTTCAGATTTGAACTTCACAAATGTGCATTTCATAAAAACTGACTAGTGCTTCCTGAGCTGAAAGAGGCACTAAACAAAGGACTGTTTTATGACAGTGTCAGACCTGAGGGTGTGTGGCTGATGTTCACTGACCTGTGTCTCATGACTTGAAGGAAGTCTTTGCTCTTCAGCTGGAAGTACAAGTCTGTTATTCCCTCTGCACGACAAAGCACTACCTCCAGACAGAGTGTCTTCATCACTCCATGAAATTTCGGCAGTAGAAAGAACACAGCATTCAGGAACCTAGGGGTGGGTGACTGGTTAGAGGATGGCTGGCCCCTCCCACCCAGCTAGGAGCAAGAGAGCAAGCAAGCCCTACCTGTCGGCGAGCGGGGGAAAGCCCTTCGCCACCTTGTTCAAACACACGATGAATTTGTCCTGCATGGTATTCTGATGTTGCTTCAATTGTTTTACAACAAGTTCACACACCAACTCTGCCAGTATCTGAAAAATTAAGTTTCTTTTCAAATACACCAAAGTGGAAAATAAGGTTTCTCTCAGATATTTAGGTAAACACAAAGAAGGTGTCCAACGTTATCACCAACACCAACCAAGCTTCACAGGTGAAGTAACGGAAACAGCCATGGTTCAGCATCAGGCACCTGAGGCTCCAGCGGCGCTTCCCTGTGACAAGGAGCGAGCAAGACCACATGACCACTGTGCCGGGAGTGGGAGCCTTCAAGGAAGGCGGGAAGTCTTTTGAGCCACTTAGCCAAAATCAGTTATAGTGTAATGTGTCTCACATACAGCTTAGGACATGTTTAAAATGTTCAGGTCTCTGGTCAAAAATTCACATGAATCAAGCCAGGCATGATGGTGCGCGCTTGTAATCCCAGCATTTGGGAGGCTGAGACAGGAGCATCGTGGTTTGCAGACAGCCTCAGCTACTACTTAGTGAGGCCCTTTGCAACTCAGTGAGACCCTGTTTCAAAATAAAGAATAAAACACAGCGTTGGAGGTATAGCTCGGAGGAAGAATGCCCCTGGGTTCCAGCTCCAGTACCGAAAAAAAAAAAAAAATCACATGAACCAAAATGTGCCCCATCACTGACTCCCTGCCTGTGCCGCACTGTCTGTTTTATTCCTACTTTCTGTTGAGTCATTTGCATATTGTCTGTTCCCTCTCCAAATGCCAGCTCCCCAAAGGCAGAGACCTGCCCTTCCCTAGGCCTGACAAAGAAGTCCTCAATGTAAGCACTCCACACAGGTGAGCACTCAGCAGCCAGTAGCGTGAAGTTACAGGAGTGTCCACATTCCACACAACTGTCTTTCCCTTTCAAGCCCAGAAAGCAGCCTTCCAGAGGCACAAGCCAAATACTTATCAATACAAATTTACTAGTATGAGACTCTATTAAGATTATAATCCAGTAAAGTATTTTACTATTGATTTCATAAGATAAGTCTTGTGGCTAGAGGTGCAAATCAACAGTGGCCTGCTTGCTTTGCATAAATAGCGTCTTTTTTTTTTTTTTTTTTTTTTTTGGCAGTACTGGGGATTGAACTCAGGGCATTCTATCTCCGAAATATATCTCCAGCCCTACTTTATTTTTTTATTTTGAAATAGGGCCTCACAAGTTGCTGAGGCTGGCCATGTACCTGGGATCCTCTTATCTCAGCCTCCCAAGAACTGGGAGTACACTACACACCCAGCTTAAGCTATGTCTTTTATTAAAAGTATTTCCTCTGATGACATAATAAAATTGTCAAAATCGAGCATATAAGAAAAGCAAGTTATAGAACAGTACATATAAAGCAAACATAAGATAAGCAGGTGCACACACACTGTAACCACGCTGGGTATGCAGGTACTGCAAAAGACCTGGTGGGGAGAACAGGAACTATCTATGTACTTCTTCATGTTTCGTTTGTTTTTATTATTCTATTCTGTTTGGTTTCATTCTGATACTGGGGTATTCTATTTCAGAGATACAACCCCAGCCTTCTTATTTAAACAGGGTCTTGCTAAGTCACTACATGCCGGCCTCAAACCCATGACCCTCCTGTCTCAGCCTCCCAAGCAAACATTAAAGGTATGCAACACCAATCCCAGCACTCATGTTCGTTTTGTTTTGTTTTGTTTTGTTTTGTTTTGCAGTACTGGGAATGGAACTCAGGGGCATTCTACCTCCAAGGCACACCCCAGCACTATTTTTTATTCTTTATTTTGAAACAAGGTCTCACTAACTTGCAGAAGTAGCTAAGGGTGACTGCAAACCACGATGCTCCTGTCTCAGCCTCCCAAATACTGGGATTACCAGCATGCACCACCACGCCTGGCTAGCCTTCGTGTTTTATTTCCAGGTTTCTACACTAAATCTATACCGCTTTTATATTCAGAAAAAAAAACATTAAGACAAAAGTGGTTACTATTCTTAAGCTAAGTTTAAGTAATGAGAAAACAACACTGTGGGTCAGCTGTAGGGTGTTCTATCTGTGGTGAAGATAAAATATTTCAACCTAATATTTAGGAACTTAGAACCATGTGATTAACAAGGTTATTCTGAATTTTAAATTTTTTCAAATTTACAAAATTAGCTCTTAATCACTAAAACAAATTATAAGTCTGAGCCTTCCAAGGGGGTCTATTTCCTTGAGTTACTTCTTTTCTTTTTCCTTTTTTTCTTATTTTTGCAGTACTGGGGATTGAATCCAGGACCGTTCTATCTCTGAGCTACACCCCCAGACCAATTTTTTTTTTTAATTCTTTATTTTGAAACAGGGTCTGATTGAGTTGCAAACGGCTTCACTATATAGCTGAGGCTGTCCGTGAACTGGGATCCTACTGTCTCTGCCTCCCAAATGCAGCGATTACAAGCATGCGCCACCACGCTCGGCTTTACTTTCCTTTTAAATTCAAACAAATTCATAATCAGGGAAATGGTCCAGCTCTGTCTTGGGTAGCATACCTGGTTCTCCTGAGGCCCTCCTGGTTGCCTGACTGGGACCTCAGCCTGGACTCCAATTTTGTCTTTTCTTTGAGGACAGCAAATGGAGTGGAGATACAAATTTGGGAATCATAACCATAAAGGATGGCTTTTAAGGTTGGATGAAACAGGCAGGGGACCAGTTAAGAAAACAAAAGAATGTTGAAAGGCAGTGAAGGAAAGAAAAAGGAACTGCTAGAATACAGAAAGAGAGGCCTAGGAACATCCTGGAAACAGTGGCTGCCTGGGCCACCCTGGGCAGACTGCAGCAGGGGTACGCCAGGGGTGTTCTAACACTGAGCTACAACCCCAGAACTTTCTACATTGTATTCTGAGACAAGGTCTCACTCAGTTGCCCAGGCTGGCTGTGAACTTTCAACCATCCCACCTCAGCCTCCTGAGTCATTGGGGTGACAGGCATGCACCTCTACGCCCATCCACAGCATCTTTTGTGTGTGTTTGTTCCCGTGGTGCTAAGATGGAAGCCAGGGCCTCAAACAGGCCATGGAAGTGCTCTACCACTGAGCCACACACAGGCCTTCACAGCACTTCATTGACAGTGGCTGCGGTGCTGTTGTGTCAACATGAAAGCGGACTACCCAGCTTTCTTCTCTTCTACGCTGTCCAGGAAGTTCTGGCCTGTGGTCACAACACAATGGCCAATGCAGTCATAAATACTTCCTTCATACTGAGCATCAAAACACTCTTAGTCCTTCTCAAATCTTGTAAAGTAGGCATATTAAACTTAGAAAGGTTCTCTGAGAGTGCTCACTCCTGGCTAGGCATGGTGGCGCCTACCTGTAATCCCAGTACTTGGGAGACTGAGACAGGAGGATGTCAGGTTCAAGGCTATCTATCCTCAGCAACTTAGCAAGAATCTTAGCAACCTAGCGAGATCTTGTTTCCAAAGGATAAAATAACTAAGATCTGGGGGTATACTGTAGAGGTAGAATGCCCTAGAGTTCAATTCTCAATACCACAAAAGACCAAAAAAAGTGCCCACTTGTGTGTGTGTGTGTGTGTGTGTGTGTGTGTGTGTGTGTTACTGGGGATGGAACCCAGGGACATTCTACCTCCGAGCTACACCCCCAGACCTATTTTTTATTCTTTATTTTGAAATAGGGTCTTGCTCAGTTACAAAAGGGCCTAAGTAGCTGAGGCTGTCCACGAACCACAATCCTCCTGTTTCAGCCTCCTGAATGCTGGGATTACAAGCGTGCACCACCACACCTGGCTCAAAAAAGTGCCCACTCCTAAACAACAGCTTTATTAATTTAAACACTAGGAAAGGGGTTTTGAGGATCACTTGGCTCTAACCACAGTGGCTCTCTACCAGTATGATTTCCTGAGACCAAGCTCAGAGGAAAAAAGCTTGCTAACTACTCTCATTTTGACTTTTACAATGAAAAGTCAATTGTCTATTAATAAATCATGTCTTCTCTAAAAAACTGTGCATTTTATTTGGTATACAGTAGGAGTAAGTCTGAAAAATTAATAGATACTGATGCCCTGCATGTTACAAACCATATAGTAAAGACATGTATCATTAAAATTGCAAAGAAAGCACTTATTTAGAATTGTGCAACACTCACATTTTTCCTCTCAGTAATGTACTGAAGAATAAATCCCAGAACTTCTGCTGCTGCTGCATATACCTCTTTATATTTTACAAAGGACATGTTATTGACCAAAGCGCTAAAGTACCTATAGCAAACACAGAAAATAAACGTGCATAAAATAATCCATTCTGATGTTTGACATAAAATATCACAATTCTCCTCCTGATGTCATATTAATAGCATAAACTGAGAAAATACAAACATATGATGGCAAATGCCAAATGTGTATGTGTCTAAATATGCTTTTAAGGGCTCTGACATCTTAAATAGAAGGGCATGGGCAAGTCCACTGCCCAACCACAGAAAGATTCTGATCAGAGCACAGCCCACTGCTGGACATCACAGGAAACAGCAGCAATGTAGACAGCCACCCTCCGCACAGGAAGCACTGACTCCCCTTCTGTTTTCTTTTTAATGGAACTGGGGATTTAACCCAGGGTGTTCTACCTATGAGTCACACCCCAGCCCTACTTTTATTCTTTATTTTGAAACAGGGCCTCATTAAGTAGCTAAGGGCCTCACTAAATTTCTGAGGCTGGCTTTGAGCCTGTAATCCTCCTATCTCAGCCTCCTAAGTACTGGGATCACGGATGTGTGTCTCAGTGTCTGGCAACCCGACTCCCTTTCAAAAGCTACCTGCCACGACAAGTAGGCGAAAACAATGAAGAGAATGGGAGGCTCGATCTCTGTGCAAGGAGCAATCCATGAACTGTTGGCCATCAAAGACTGTGAGGCTGCTCTTGATGAGGAAGCCATAGCTCAAACTAACGTGCAGCAGTCCAGTGGAAGAGTGTGGGCCCAGCACACAGGAGCCTGAGTCCAGTTCTAGCTCTGCACTGATGACAGCAAGTGTCTAAAAGTGAGCAAGTTCCCACCATGCTGAGCTGTTTGCCACCTCGGCCTTTAGGTCATGTGCTGTCTATAGCACCAGCAGCTGTTGCAACTGGTCTGGGATGATTGACAGAGAACCAACCAAAGTAACTGAAACTCCCCAGGAATGTGGGGGCCAGGAGGGCACAGCAGAAGACTACAGATTGACCATGGTGTGACATCAACTTAAAAAAATCCTAAATAGTGCAGTGGAACACACCTGTAATCCCAGTACTTGGGAGACTGAGACAGGAGGATCGCAGGTTTGCATCCCAACTGAGCAACTTTGCAAGAATCTCAGTAACTTAGTGGGAACCTATCTTAAAATAAAACATAAAAAGGGCAGGGGTAGAGCTGGGAGGTAAAACACCCCTTCGTTCATTCCTTAATCGTACACACACACACACACACACACACACACACACACACGCACACAGGAGAGTAAGACAAGGAAGTACCTTTCTGTGGTGTTCTAAAACTATCTTACTAAAGTCATGGCCCTCTTCACATTACGACTTCCACAGCCCAAAAAAGTGATCACAGTCTATGAGGCAGGACAAGGGCCGGGGCAGAGCAGAAAAGAGTGGAAGGAAATGAGCTCAGAAAGAACGAGGGCCTCCTCCTCACATCCAGCACCCTGGGTTAACTTCTCACGCATGCCCATGTATATTCTTTTTTTTTTTTTTTTTGATGGGGGGAGGGTTAAACCCAGGGGTGTTCTACCTCCAAGCTACACTTTCAGCCCTTTTTAGTTTTTATTCTGAAACAGGGTCTTGCTAAATTGCTGAGGCTGGCCTCAAACCTGAGACCCTCTTGTCTCAGCCTCTCAAGTACTGGAATCAGACCTGTATGCTACCACACCCAGCTCAGCCTGTGTAACATTCAGGGATAAATGTTAAAAACATGCTGGGCATGGTGGCACATACCTAAATCCCAGTTCCCCAGAGCCTAAGTCAGGAAGGTTAAAAGTACAGAGGTAACCTTAGTAACGTTGCTTGACCCTTGCTCACAAAAAGTAGAGCAGGGCTAGAAATGTCACTTGGGGTGGAGCAAACCTGGATCAATTCCCAGTACTGGGGAGGGAAAGTTCTGAAAATAAGAAAATATCTAATAGCTCTTACTTGCTGACACATACATGAAAACATTGCAGTCATTTACATTTCTCATTCATTCCAGATACAGTTCTTCTCCCAAACGACCTCTAAACCCAACCTTCTGATTTTAGACAGAAATAGTCTTTACAATGGTTTCTGGTTCTGAATGTATCAAAATCAAACTGTGCTCCCTGCTAAACTAATCCAGGTAGACCTTAACCTAAAAAAGAATCAAACAGAAACTGGGATACTTACGTAACACTTTCTATGCCACAACTGGGGTCATAGGGAGGCAAGTTATTGGCTATGACAATCCCTAATAACTGGATCCCTATAGAGTTGTCTTTAGAATCAGAGTCTTGACTGGAAAACTTTTCATATATTAGCCTGCAACATAAGCATAAGAGATAAGACAGGGCTTTTTTAAATTATTGGTGCACTGTGGTCATACATCTTAATAGAGTACAAGATGGTGGAGGAGATACATCCACACCTCACTTCACTCAGTGAGCCCTTACCCAATTCTCATGCCATTTCCTTCCCCCTTTCTCCTTCTCATGTTTGGCTTAGTGATTGACTTTGATGTTTGTGAATGTACATAATGTACATTAGAGTATTGCCCTCTTCCCCCTTTGCATCCCCTTCATTTAAGACAGAGCTTCTAATACAGAGAAATGAGAAGCAGGAAGACAAATACAGCTTTTTCTAAAGCTAACTTTCAACTTTTTGGAACCCTTTGTCTCTCCCCCACATCCAAGGCCCTTTCTTGCTAACACCACCTTGAGTACACTCGGGCTGTTCTAGCTTGTAGCATGGGCAGTATCATAATATGTATATGCCTCAGGTTGTGCTAAAACAAGTCCAACAAAAGGCTACAGGCCAGTACTGGGTTGGAACGGTGCACAGCAGGGCATACCCCAGCTTCCCATGTGGGGATAAAGCCAGAGATGAGCTAAGGGACAGAAGGAACACCCAGCCCCAGAGCATTTCTCATGTCAAACATTGGAGGCTGTGAGTTTATCATAGCAAATTATACCTTGTTAAGTACACTCTATTTAGAATTATGGTCTTCCTCCTATCATTTCATATAATTATATTTCATTCCACCAACAGTGCTAACATACTACACTTTAACCAAAATTTCTAAAAATATATTGCAAAGCTAGTAAAAGTATACCTATATGGGATGGACAAACAATCCTTCCAGCACTCCACAAGGATTTTGATAATTTCAAGGTTGTGTCTGAACACAGCTCTCTTTGGATGGAAGACATGTTTCATTAGAAAATAAAGCAATCGATTTGCTAATACTTCATCTTTAGGGGCCCCCTGAAAACATAAAGAAATTCTGTATTAATATGTAGCATTTCATTCTGGAAAAGCAATTAATTCAAAAGTCCACTTTTACAGTTGGAGAAGGTGGCCACACCTGTAATCCCAGTACTTGGGAGGCTAACACAGGAGGGATTACAGGCCAGCACATGGTAATTTAGTGAGACTATGTTTCAAAATGAAAAATAAGAGATGGGGGTGTAGCTTAATGGTAGAACACTCCTGAGTTCAATCCCCAGTACAAAAAGAAAAAAGAATGAAGCAAAGTATTTCTACAAGGTAGTATTTGCTGAGGGCACAGCTCCTGATTAGACTGTGTGATCTACCAGGGGCGTAGCTGTCTCTGCACAGAGAAGGGCAGAGCCCATGTGCTTCAGGGAGCTACAGTCAGGGATGCAGACTCCGGCCACCATGCCATTTGTATTCTTGCACTCAAGACCCAAACCTGATTCCTAGGTCATATTGTCTGAGGCCCAGAGAGAGGTCCTCTCCAGAGGGCTCTGCTGAGACCACTTTATAGAGCAGAAGGGTAAAAAAGGCAAACTTGCCCTATGCTGACTTAGTGACCTTTGACTCTTGACACAGTCCTCCCTGCCACTGGCTCTTCCCATTCAACCTCAGAATTTATCAGCCTGCTGGAGCTTTAGTTCAGGGCTCTCGACAGTGCTGAGCCAACTGAACCCTGGCCACCATTGCTCCTTGGGGAAAGTAAAACAAAGGCCAATGTCTGTTCCAGATATACAGTAGCACACATCCATCTATACCATTACAGACAGTAGTCAATACTGGCAAGAAAATAACAAAAAAATCCAGGGATTCTTGGACCCTCACACTCGGGATCTACTGATGTTTATTTTACACACAATTTTAGTAAATCTAATATCTAGCATCCAAGTTGCTGGCAAGTAACAGTGACAAACAAAACAAACACCTGACAGCTCAGTACTGAAAGCATGGTCAGAGGGATGACCAAAACCAAGACAGTGAAAGCAGAGCCGCCTGAGGCCGGGTGGCACAGAAGCAGAAGCACGCAGTGACAGCTACTGCCATGCTGGCTTAGGAACAACAGCAGGATTTGCCACAGGAGCACCTGCCCAAATCCCAGCCACAGGAGGCTAGGGCAGAAAGATCGCAAGTTAGAGTCAAGCCTCGGCTACTTAGCAAGGCACTGTCTCAAAATAAAAAATAACAATGGGAAGCATAGTGGTGTACACTTATAATCCCAGCATTTGGGAGGCTGAGACAGGAGGATCGCAGTTCACAGACAACCTCAGCTACTTAATGAGACCCTTTCCAACTCAGTGAGACCCTGTTTCAAAATAAAGAATAAAAAATAGGGCTGGTAGCCGGGCGTGGTGACACACGCTTATAATCCCCACACTTGGGAGGCAGAGACAGGAGGATCACGCAGGTTTGAAGCCAACCATGCTGGCTTAAGAGACCCTGTTTCCAAATAAAAAAGTGTAAAATAGGTCTGGGAGTGTAGCCCGGAGATAGAAGGGCTTCCAGGAACCCCAGTACCACCAAAAAAAAAAAAAAAAAAAAAAATAGGGCTGGTGGTATAACTTACAGGTAGGATACCCCTGGGTTCAAATGTAGTTCAGGGTACCATGACTCTGGGTTTGATCCCCAGTACTGCATAAAAATAAAAATAAAAAAGAGCATGAACTATCTTCCACATGCTCTTTATTTCTTTTTTCTTTTGCAGTACTGGAGATGGATATTCTTTTTTTGAAAGAGGGTCTCACTGAGTTGCAAAAGGCCTCACTAAGTAGCTGAGGCTGTCCATGAACTGCAATCCTCCTGTCTCAGCCTCTTAAATGCTGGGATTACAAGTGTGCACCACCATGCCCGGCCTCCACATATTCTTTAAATAGCAGCAAAGAATAATAATGGGGAATAACATGTGCTTCATTCCTTACAACAGGGGTGGCCACGCCTGTCCAGGAGAGAACTGTAGCAACGATCTCCACCACCATATAGTGAATGCCCTCTCCTCCGTGGTGCTCAGACACGGCCAGCTGCAGCAAGGGGCCCAGCCAGGACTTCGCATATGGACGAAAGACCTGTTACAGGACGGAAGAGTCAGAGATACAAGAACTGTCTTTAATCAAACTATCAATACAGGAATGGATCTTCCATCAGCTAAAACACATAAACATTTCAACATTCCCTCCATTTAATTAGATTAGACTAAATAATATACAGCTATAAAAAATTGAGCTGTTACTATATATAAATGTATAATACATAGAAATATATAAATATATATATTATATATATAAATGTATAATACATATATATATGTAATATATATAAATGTAAATGTATATATAAATGTATAATACATAGAAAAAAATAAAGATTATATGCCTCCATTTTTTATTTCCTATGTTAGAAGTCATTCTGTTATAAAAATTTAAGATCTCTGGAGTCTAAATAAAATGTATCCGTATACTAAATTCCATTTAATTTATGTTGGGAATAGTGGCAGAATACTATTCCACTCTGATAGAAAAAAAGACTGAAGATGATAATCCAAGCTGTCTACCTTCTTAACCTTTCCAACTTTTCTTTTTCAAATATATTTCCTTGGGGATTTCTCATCTAATCTCATAAAGTAATCTGCGTGGTCATATACCTGCAGAAACAAAAAACCTGGGCACACTCCAGGTGTGTCTATAGTCTTATTTATAAAGTTATCTATACAAACCTCCTTACTATGCTATTAACTATAGTGAAGGTTAAAACTGAATGTAAATGTCAGTTCTACTGTTTCCTTCCATAGAACAAGAACTACCTAAGGTACCTTCTTTTGGGAACCACGACCCTGGCTGTTCCAGGCTCCAGAGGCACACACAGCCCCACAGATATCCCCCAAGGATGTCTCAGAGACAGTTCACACCCATGTGTGCAAAAGCAGTGCAGCATGCTTCCTTGCCACCCCCACAGCCCAGCCTAGGCCCACTAAGAAATCACCCAAAAAAGTTTGCTTCCTTTGTGGCAGCATCAAGTCACTTAGAAGTCAGGTGTGACTCCAAGTGTTATGGGTTGAGCTATATCCCTCGAGGAGCTGTTTTCTACCACATAGAGTCTCAGAATGTGAGCTCATTTGGAGTTCAAGTTAGGTCATTAGGGTGAGATCTAAGTCAGCATCCTGGTATCTTTATAAAAAAGAATTTGAACATAAAAACAGAGGTATGGGGGAAGACCATATAAATACAGAAACACAACCACATGCCAGAAAGCCCACAACACCAGCAGGGAGGAGCCTTGACTAGAAGCTACGGACACCCAGGTCTCAGATTTGTGGTTTCAGAGTCCATGTTTAAGCCTCACTGTTACCTCCTGACAGCAGTATCAGTAGCCAGGCTGCTAAAGAGACTCCAAGAAAGATACAGACCCAGCCAGTTCTCTGGCCTATTTTTGCAGAGTGCCCAGAGAGATTTTTCTATTGGGCAAAGTGGTTCATGTCGACCTTCAACTTAGTGCCCTTCAGTGGCACCCTATTACTTGCCCACAAATGAGCCAGGCCCAGTGGACCTGCCCAGGTCACTTGCTCCTGGACACCTGTGGTAGCTAATGTCAGCATAGACATGGGCTCTCTACAGAGCCACTTCTGCTTCTGAGGCTCCTACTATGCTACACAGAGTGCAAGCGTCCACAGGGCGGCTCACAAAGCTTCAGGCCTTAGCAAAGCCCACCCGTCTCCCACTGGTCACAGTGAGCTGTCCAAGCAACTGCCTAGGAGAAAGTCACCTACGTTCACATAAAGTCAACAGGAATATTTTCATCCATTTTTTGCTATTATGAACAAAGACGGTCGGCAACCTTAAAAAAATTGTCAAGGACTTTATAAAAGCCCATTTCTAGGTCACTAGAGGTTAATTTACATGCATAATAAAACAATGTTCAAATAAATGAGTAAATAAACTGGATGTGGTAGCATACACTTGTAATCCCAGCATTTGGGAGGCTGAGACAAGAGGACTGCAGCTAGTGGACAGCCTCAGCTACTTAGTGAGGCCCTTTGCAACTCAGTGAGACCCTGCTTCAACATAAAGAATAAAATATTAGGCTGAGGGTGTAGCTCGAAGGTAGAATCCCCCTGGGTTCCATTACCAGTACCACCAAAAAAAAAAAGAGTACATATGATCTGCTAGTTTAACAAAAATGTTAGGCGTTGACTTTGTAAAGTACCCTGCATTGTGGTATTAAGTAAATGCAGAGAACTGCAAAGCACTGTTAAAGAAATAATACATTATTTACCTCTTCTGTATTAATAACAAGCTTGGCTAAGAAGAGACGAATATTTAATGATACAGATGGATTTCCTACTTTGTCAAGAAGAAATTTCATCCAAGGAGGAAGATCTTTTGGCACAGAACCCTAAAATAAAACACAGTATTACATTGAAAGGTTTGAATAAAAACCTCCCATTTTGATATTATAAGGACATAATGACAAACTAAGACATGAAGAGCAAAGAAAATCATGCTTATTTGATATGAAGCTTTAATTTTCAATATTAATGTTAACTCTCAATACAATGCCATTAATAGTGTTAACTGAGACAATGTAAGATTGGAAGAAAAACCTCTTCTCCTCTGGCTGGGGTCATATTTCTCTGTATGTGCTTGATCAGGGCTGTCATAGTCGCCATACACTCATGCTGGTTAAGCTCGTCCATCTCTAACTCCAGGATGTCATCTTGGACCTTGAGGTCTTGACGTTCCTATGGAAAGGAAAGAATCCACTGATACAAAGAGACCCATTCAGTGTTAGTGACATGTGTTACTTATTTCTTGGCAACATCATGCAACACTAAGGAAATAATGATAATTTGGTAATAATATCAAATGCACCTGTTATATTTTCTTATTAAACAACTAAAAAGTCAACAGGACCTCCCTCATGCTTGCCTTACATTCCAGGCACATCCTCCCCGCAGATTCGTTCTGCCCAGTCTCCTAGAGTTGCAGCTCAGCTCAGTGTCCTTTGCTGCCTTCAGCCTAAAACCCTGTCCCTGCAGCATCGCCACCACACTCCCTGGCCTTCTGACCTCCTTCCTATTCTGAGTCTACAGGAAGAAAGGCTGGGGCTTAGAGCTTGGAAATTCTCCAAATTGCAATAGTCCCCAAGGACAATAGAAAAGTGGCTTCTGATAATAATGAAGGGGATGACTGTGGTTCCCTTTCTTTACAAACGTGTATTCTTTTAATATGTGAGAGGTGATCACCCGTCTCTGAAAATGGCCAGTGGTGGATTTAAGGTCTTGGGAGCTGTATGAATAGCTCTGGACTCCAGTGGAAAAATCAAATTGACTCATTTCCTCCATCAGGCTGCTGTCTGCCAAATACGATAAGGAAGACATATAATGAGGACCATCTGAAATTAAAAAAGAGTATATATAAACATAATCAGCAAGAAATGCATTTCTCAAGCTGGGCATGATGGCACATGCTTGTAATCCCAGTACTTGGGAGGCTAAGACAGGAGGAGCTGGATTTGTGGCCAGCCTCAGCTAAATAGTGAGGTCCTCCACAACTTAGAGAAACACTGCTTCAAAATAAAGAACATTAAAATTGAGTTGTAGGTATAGCTAATGCCCATGGGTTTGATCCCCAGCACCACACACACACACACACACACACACACACACACACACACACACAAAAGGCATTTCTCCAAGCTCAAATGACAGTAAACGAGAGCATGCATTTTTCTTTTCTTTTTTTTTTTTTAAATTTTTTGTAGTACTAGAGATTGAACCCAGGAGCACTCTACCTCTGAGCTACACCTCTAGCCCTTTTAAAAAATGTTTGTTTGTTTGTTTAGCGGGTCTGGGGATGGAACCCAGGGGCATTCTACCTCCAAGCTATACCCCCAGCCCTATTTCTTATTCTTAATTTTGAAACAGGGTCCCACTGATTTGCAAAGGGCCTCACTAAGTAACTGAGGCTGTCCTCAAACTGTGATCCTCCTGTCTCAGCATCCTGAATGCTGGGATTACAAGTGTGTGCCAACATGCCCGGCTTTTTATTTTTTATTTTTGTGGTACTGGGGATTGAGCCCAGGGGCATTCTACCTCTGATCTACACCCCCAGCCCAATTTTTTCATTCTTTATTTTCAAAGAGGGTCTTACTAAATTGTGGAGGTCCTCACTAAGTAGCTGAGGCTGTGAACCCCAATCCTCCTGTCTCAGCCTCCCAAGTACTGGGATTACAAATGTGTACCACCATGCCGGCTTTATTTCTTGTTTTGAAACAGGTCTCTCCAGGTTGCTGAGAGTCTTGCTATGTTGCCAAGGTTGGCCTCAAAGCTGTGATCCTCCTGTCTCAGCCTCCCAAGTACTGAAATTACAGTGGCGTGTACCACCGTGCCCAGCTTAAAGCTTAAGTAAGGCTTTCACCAACTCTGTTATTCTTAGCCCATTGTTCAAAATAACAAAGCAAAAAATAAATGGGGAAAAAAAAGACCTGCCTTCACTCTCTTCGCTATTGTTATAGACAGAGAAATGAAGTTAAACTGGGTTAAATTTATAATAAAAATGCCTTTGGATTTAAAATTTTTGATGACGTACATTTTGCCCATTAAGTCTAACATAAATGTGGGAAGAAATACTACAAAAAAATAGCTAGTCCAAAATACATACAAGATTTACAAAACTGTTCTAAAGATTATACTGAAATTGGAAAACAGTAATTAAAGCTATAAAGAAAAATACAGCAAACAAACAAAATGAGGATCACATATTGAGATAGTGAGTTAAATTTAAACGTGGAGGCCAGAGAGAGCCTCTTTCAAAGGTTGACATTAAACTAAATGCCTTGAAGCGCACACTGATATTTGGGGCTCAGGATATGAGAGGGCACAGCAAGCACAAAGGTCCTAGCAGAAGCAAGCCCAGCACCAGGAGGTGCATAAGGGGCCCTGCTGAGGGAGGCAGCAGGTGGGAAGGGGGCAACAGGAGAGCAGGTGGCAGGGGCACTGCCACCGGAGGCTCTGTCCTCCAGGACACGGCAGTCTCTTTGTACTCTAATATAGATTCCAAATGCAAATAAAACATAATACGTAATATGTACATGATACATATCATGTATGTGCTGGTATTGGAAAACTGCTTCGGTATTGATTTCCAATAAAAATGTAAAAGGCAGTCAGAGCCTGAATGCTACACAGGCACTCAGGCAGGGAAAAACACAGCTCTGCCTGTTACACTTCAGAAATTTCTTTCCCCTCCCTTTTGCCTTGATATAAACTCGTAGTGAGAATGTAGAGGCAACCAAAGTATTAAGCTCTAAAAATATATAAAAACAATTAAAAGCCCTAAAATCACAGTGACTCTGCCTGGGACATTTTTTTATTTTCTGGTGGTACTGGGGTTCCTTCTACCTCTGGGCTACACTCCCAGACCCATTTTTATATTTTTATTTGGAAACAGGGTCTCTTAAGCCAGTGAGGCTGGCTACGAACCTGCGAGATCCTCCTGTTTCCGCCTCCTAAGTGCGGGGATTACAAGCGTGCGCCACCACGCCCGCCTCGCCTGAAACATTTTAAAGCCATAAAGGTAGCAAGAACTGTGTGCTCTTAGAGATGACACACAGCTGCACTAGCTACAATTAGTGCCTGTGATTTCCTCTCTTTTTTGTGACCCAGCCTTGGTATGTGGAATGTAAACTCCATGTGTTACAAAGCACCCATAATTGATAGGCAACCAATATACCCCTATACAACAGAGGTAGAAAAAGATAGATTAATAACCCCTGTACTTAGTAAGTGTACTGTCTGGAGAAAAGAAAGGACCACCTGCCTAAGAAATAAGTTATTAGCCAGTTGTTTTGGTAATGCCATTAAGAACATACCAATAAGAAAACTATATCTAAGGGCCAGGGTCTGAGAGGGGGAGAGTTCCATTTTCAGGCTCTCCATTGTGTCTTCCAGGCATACTGCTCTTCTCTCCCTTTCTATTTCCTACTGCCTTTGTAATAAATATTTTTTTAAGCTGCAACCAAGCTATTAGTTTTAATTTCCTAATTCAAATTTGAATCAAGGAAAAGAGCCTACAGCACTGTTATAACTTCAACAATATATGTTAATGTAATCCATATTAAAATAAGAAAACATTAAGTCCATCATGACTCATATGGCCACGGTTAGGACCTTTTGTGTGTGTGTGGGGGGGGGGTCTGGGGATGGAACCCAGGAGCATTCTACTGCTGACCTACATTCCCTACCCTATTTTTTATTCTATATTTTAAAACAGGGTCTCACTAAGTTGCAGAGGCCTAAGTAGCTGAGGCTGTCTGCAAACCACAATCCTCCGGTCTCAGCTTCCCGAATGCTGGGATTTCAAGTGTGCACCACCATACCCAACTACAGTGACACCTTTTAATGTATTTAAGTTCAGCTAAATACATTTCTTTCAAAATATAATTCTAGTTGCCGCTTAAAAGCAATAAATAAATAAATAAACTCAATTCCAATGGTTTGAAGTTTTAAAAATATTTTTGTTTACATAAATAAACACCAATAATTGGTTTCTAATAAGCAGCTTTATAATCATTTTTACAATATCCTACCTGAATCTCCATTAGCTGCCTCCCTGGCTTCTTTCCTAATTTCAATATACTTCTTCTTTCGTTCCACAGGAACCTGCTAGGCAAAACAAGTACATCATACAAAATGTTTTATAGTCACAGTGACTTTCTCTATTTTATTAATAATCTGGCAAACCCTTAAATTACTAGTTAAAAAATCACAAATTACTATAGAAGAGACGGCGGGGTGGGAGAAGGAGGGAGAAAGTTGTGTGTGGTGTATGTGTGTGTGTTACTGGGGACTGAATCACGGAGTATTCTACCACTGAGCTACAGCCCCAACCCTTTGTTAATTTTGAAAGAGCGTCTCACTAACTTGCCCAGCTGGGATTATAGGTGTGAGCCAGCATGCTCAGTTCATGGTAAGTTGGTTTTTGTGATTTGGGGGATGGAATCCAGGAGCATTCTACCTCTGAGATATACCACAGCCCTACTTTATTTTCAGCTGAAAGAGGTTCTCTCATGTTGGCTTCGAACCTGTGACCCTCCCGGCCTCTTGTGATGAATTCTTTTTAACAGAGAAACAAAACTGAAAATTTCACTCACCTCAACTTCTACAGGAAATGTATATAAGCGCTTCAGATCTATCAGATTTTCAAAAATAAGCAAGTTCTATAAATGAAAAAGAAATCATATAAAAATATCTGAGTGGTGGAGATCCTAACTACTGATACGATTATAGAATTCTACCCAGTAAATTATGGAGAAGCACTTCAACTTTAAAATGTGTCTATGCAGAACCCCCCCTCAAAAAATCTTTTTTTTCTTGTTGGTATTTTTTATTGAAAGATCTTTTCCCTTAAACAATGAACATTTTTTACATTGAAGCTTTAGACAACCAAAATCTCAAAATAATAATAAAATCACACTAAGTTACTTTCATTAAGTCTTTACTTAAACTTTGTTGGTAAAAATATTGCAAGACACTTGTAGCTAGTGTTTCTGCTTTAAAATCAGCAAATTAAATGTCACAAGAGACAATACATACATTTGCAGATAATGGGCTAAAATGATAATTTAATGGTAATTAATGTTTATGTAAAAAAGAAATGCATTTGAAAAATTAAAAGTAAACAAAAACTCTAGTTTTATAAAATAGTCTATGAATAGAGATTAATCATCTATAACCTTGCCAGAAAAAAGTGGGAAGAAAATACCATATCTTTGACATCAGGAGAAAGTATAAATTACTGTTACTTCCCAGCTATATACCCGGCCCTTTTTATTTTTATTGGGACTGCGGATTAAACATAGGGGCATTCACCCTCCAATTTGTACCTCCAGCCCTTTTTATTTTATTTTATTTTATTTATTTATTTATTTAGGTAATGGGGGTGGACCCCATATATACCTCTGGGCTATACTCCCAGACCTATTTTCTATTTTATTTGGAAACAGAGTCTCACTAAGTTGTTAAGAGCCTCACTAAGTAGCTGAGGCTGGCTTCGAACCTGTGCAATCCTCCTGTCTCAGCCTCCCAAGCGCTGGGATTACAAGCATATGCCACCACACCTGGCTTTTCAGCCCTTTTTATTTTTGAAACAGGGTCTCAGTAGGTTGCTACAAGCCTCACTAAATTGAGCTGGCTTCAAACATGTAATCCTCCTATCTCAGCCTCCCAAGTACAAGGATTAAGGTATGTGTCACCATTCCTAAAAAAAGGTATATGTATACGTGTGTGTGTGTGTGTGTGTGTGTGTGTGTGTGTGTGTGTGTGTGTGATTGAACCCAGTGGCTTTCTACCTGTGAGCTACACTCTCTGCCCTGTTTTATTTATTTATTTTTTATTTGTAGTACTGGTAATAGAACCCAGGAGCATCCTACCTCCTGATTTGACTTTGAAATGGTCTCACTAAACTGCAGAGGGCCTCACTAAGTTGCTGAGGCTGGTTGCAAACCTGCAATTCTCCTATCTCAGACTCCCTAGTACTGGGATCACAGGCATGCACTACCATGCAAAGATCTAATCTACCTTTTGAAATCGTACAGTGACAGCAACAGTACACACCCCTAGAGAGACTTACCTTTTCTGGTTTTTCACTAAACAGAAAACCTTGGTAAAATTTTATTTCATTGAAGACACAACAGATAAGAGAAATGGCACAGTTGTATGCAGCGCAGTGGTACAGCCTTCTCCTTTCCAGCAGTTGCTTCTCCCCGGCCATATTCTCTGTGAATGCCTCATGGCACAACCTGCAGAGCAGATCCAGGTTACAAAGGAATCCACTTACAAGAGAACACTGCACAGCAGTGCTGGGCAGTGGGATCTGATTCAATTCAGTTTCTCTCCAGGCTTGTGCCAGGCCAGTGCTCAAAACTGAAGATATAAAGATGAGCGTGTCACCATCTCCCGGTGCAGGACACATACCAGGATCTGATAGCACAAGTCCAACATGTCATATCAATAG
The DNA here is from genome assembly GCF_963383645.1 of Muscardinus avellanarius. Taxonomy (NCBI): domain Eukaryota; kingdom Metazoa; phylum Chordata; class Mammalia; order Rodentia; family Gliridae; genus Muscardinus; species Muscardinus avellanarius. The sequence continues at coordinate 116,919,641 of NC_137786.1, read as the reverse complement.
CTAGGGAAGCAAGGAGAATAGAGACTAACCCAGCCTACAAAGCTGAAAGAATTCAAAGAAAATATCTGAGCTAAGCATTTCTGTGGTTTTTGTCTTCTGAGACATAGATTGATTATTTTACCCAGGCCAACCTAGAATTACTGGGCTCAAGAGATCCTCTTGCTCATTCTCCTGAATAGCTGGGACCACAAATGCACACCACCAGTTTGCATATATAAATATGCACATATATGTATATATGCATAAATATATACATGCATATATGTACATATACACATATATGCATGCATGCATGCATGCATGCATACATACATACATACAAGGCCGGGAGTGGTGGTGCACGCTTGTAATCCCTGCGCTTGGGAGGTGGAAACAGGAGGATCGCACAGGTTCGTAGCCCGCCTCGCTGGTTTTAGAGACCCTGTTTCCAAATAAAAATATAAAAATAGGTCTGGGAGTATAGCCCAGAGGTAGAAGGGCATCCAGGAACCCCCAGTACCACCAAAAAAAAAAAAAAAAAAAGGACTAGGGTAAGCTCAGAGGTAGCATGCCCCTGGGTTCAATTCCCAGTACTGCAAAAAAAAAAAAAACACATACATACATATATATACTTGAGAAACACATGCAGGCATGACTAGAAGAGAAGAGTAGCACCGAGGACAAGGAACAACTGCACAATGTCATGTCCTGGGAGGCAGCAGCAGCAGCCGAGGAGGAAGACATGTTCTTGGCAGAGTTTGTCCACCATGCTAAACAGCATGGACTCCACTCTGCATGAGGGGGTCAATGAACAATGACTTGGCGAAACAGTTTTCCTGCAGCATAGCCCCTGCATTTGTAGAGGTATGATTTATAGCATATTCACCAACAGTGCAGTAGTTGTAATAGACTCTGTGGCTCAAAAAGTCACTCCCTGGCCATTTACCACATCTACAGTAAGGACCAGGTACCACTGAAGTACTTTAGGTGAGGAAGTAAAACCACCAGACTCCTATGGCAGCTGTGTTATTGTCTCGAGAAGTGGGCATGTGCGGTGTGACAAGTCTCAGGGCAGGGAGGATATTTTTTTTTTGATTGGCATTCCTTTATTTTTATGTCCACATTTATAATTTTATATTTACCATGGAAATGATATTCAGAAAAAGATGCTTTAATGATATATATCAGAAACCTAGTTACAGGCAGCCATTGCAGACCTATCCGCCTCAGCACTCAGCCTTCTATTTTGATTGTGCAGAATCAATACTTCTAATTTGCACAAAAATAACATTATCTTAACCACAGTTTATGGTTCTCATCATAAATAGGGAGGATATTCTAAAGAACATTATTGCACTGGTTTGGAAAAGGTCCAGAAGGAATCACAGCTGGCAGCTCTAATATCTCACAGGGTATCTGTGGAGGTTGGACAGATGCAGGCGCAGAATAAAATGTGAATGCCAAGTCTTGTTTATGCAAATAAGTAGATGGTGACATCAGTCACTGAGGGGGTAAGGTGTAGGTCAGGGTAAAGAAGAGTAACGATGAGTTTGGAAGCACCAAATAAAATGCAATAAAGTCTGTCTCACTTGGGAGAACTTCATTAGAAGCATGATGGCAAATACCAGTAATACTAGTACTTGGGAGGCTGAGAGAGGAGGGTAACAGGTTCAAGGACAGCCGTCACAAGTAGCAAGACTCAGAAATCTAGCAAGACCCTGTTCCAAAACAAAAATAAATAGGGCTCTGGTATAGTTTGGAGATAGAATATCCCTGGATTTAATCTCCAGTACTACACACACACACACACACACACACACACACACACACACACACACGTTTTAGAGAAAACGTGTGAGATATCCTATTACTTTGTGTTTGATATAACACCTATTAAGAATCCTTGCCATTTTTTAAATTAATTTTATTTTTCCTCTTTTCTTTTTCTTTTTTTATTTTGTGGTACTGGGGATTGAACCCAGGGGCATTCTATCTCCAAACTACACCCCTAGACCTTCCTTTCATTTAAAAAAATTATTTATTTATTTATTTATTTATGGAGGTACTGGGAATAGAAGCCAGGGGCCTTCTACCTCAACACTACACTCCAAGACCTATATTTTATTTGGAAACAGGGTTTCTTAAATCAGCTAAGGCTGGCTTTGAACCTGTGTGATCCTCCTGTCTCCGCCTCCCAAGCGTGGAGATTACAAGCGTGTGCCACCAGCCCGGCCATTTGTTATTTTAAAACTAAATTGCTGGGCCGGGCATGGTGGCGCATGCTTGTAATCCTGGCACTTGGGAGGTGGAAACAGGAGGATTGCGCAGGTTCAAGACCCTGTTTCAAAAATATAAAATAGGTCTGAGAGTGTAGACCGGACGTAGAAGGGCTTCCAGGAACCCCAGTACCACGAAAAAAAAAAAAAAAAAAAAACCTAAGTTGCTGAGGTTGGCCTCAAACCTGTCATCCTTCTGCCTCCGCCTCTCAAGTACTAAAATAGGTGAGCGCCACCACACCAAGCATGGATCTCATGACACAGTGACAAGATATGATAGAAATACTATCACTTCTTACTATAAATAAAACTAAAGATATATCAGGTGTGGTGCATGTTTATAATACCACTACCAAGGAGGCTGAGACAGGAGGATTGAAAATTCTCAGCCAGCCTCATCTACTTAGTGAGGCCCTCCGCAATTTTATTGTGACCCTGTTTTAAAGGAAGTAATAAAAAAAAACATAGGGCTGGGGATGTTGTTCAGAATAGAATGCTTCTGGATTCAATCCCTAGTACCACAAAATAATAAATAAAGCTATTCAATGAAAAAAAAAGTACAAAAAAATCAGAATAGTTTTATTCTTTTTTCTTTTCTTTCTTTTTTATTTTTTATTTTTTCTCATAGTACTGAAGGTAGAACCCAGGGACTTTTCTACCTCCAGGCTATACTCCCAGACCTATTTTAGAAAAAGGGTCTCAGTAAGTTGCTGAGAGCCTGACTAAATAGCTGAGACTGGCTTTGAACCTGTGCGATCCTCCTGTCTCAGCCTCCCAGGTACTGGAATTACAAGTGTGCACCACCACGCCAGACTCTAATTTTATTCTTTATAAAAGATGAAAATGAAGCTGGGTGTGATGGCGCACGATTGTAATCCCAGTACCTGGGAGACAAGAAGACTGCAGTTCGCATACAGCCTCAGCTACTTAGTAAGGAACTTTGCAATTCAGTGAGACCCTGTTTTAAAATAAAGAATAAAAAATAGGGTTGGGAAGTATAGCTCAGAGGTAGAATGGTCCTGGGATTTAATTCCCAGTACCGCAAAAAAAAAAAAAAAAAAGATGAAAATGAGACAAAACATTTGTTATCCAAGAACACACTGAAATCTATCTAAGTAGCTGATGTACTATTATAAAATGAGAAAATATTCCTGCTGTCGGATATTTTTTTCTAGATTAGAAACTATGCGTTCATTTTTGGATTGCTCATCTTCTAAGAGCGAGATTCTGTTCTCCATGTGTTCTAATCGGTTGTTTGTGCTTTGAATTGAGGCCTTTACTTCATTAATTGCATCCTTTATCTCTTTTTGGCTCTCTCTGAGTTCTTTTCGAAGCACCTCTATTATTTCTACAGTTATTTTCCTGATTTGATCTTCTAGAAATCTCTGATTTTCTGTTTTATCGGGTTCTGATGTTGTGGGGTTGTGGGCATTTATTGCTCCAGTATTATTCCTCTTTCCCATTCTATTAGTAACTGTTAACTCTGTTTACATTGTCTTTGGATATACAATATTTTTTTTTATTTTTTAGGGAGTTTGTATACTCCTCTGTTGCCTGTGCCATTGAAATCATATCCAAGAAATCAATTTCAATGTTGTGAGGTTTTATGACCCAAATTTTCTCCTAAAAGTTTATAGTCTTAAGATTTATATTTAAGTCTTTTATCTATTTTGAGTTAATATTTGCATATGGGATTAGGTAAGGGCCCAATTTTATTCTTTTCCATGTAATTATTATTTTTAACAATATTTAGTTAAAAGATTAATATTCCCACCACCAAATATTCGTGGAAACCTTGTCAAAAATAACTTGATGATATAGGGAAGAATTTAGCTCTAGGCTTTTATTTAACTCCAATGGTTTATATATCTGCCTTCAGAACAGTACTACACTGTTTCAATTATTGTAGCTTTATATGGTTTGAAATCAGAAAATATATATCTTCTAGCTTTGTTCTTTTTCAATATCGTTTTGGGTACCTAGAGTCCATATTTCACAGTAGGATAGATTTTTTTCTGAAAAATAAATATATAAATATATGATAGTTTCACCTAAAAAATAGAAAAAAAATATTCTCTGGTAAGAAAGAAAGCAAAAAGAAATATTGAAATGTTATCTTTAAGTCATCAAAAGCTTGGTATCAGACAAATGAAACTGTTATGTGAGATTATCATTTTTAATTTTAGATAAATTGCCATAATACTAGATGTCAACTACTAAGCCAAGCATGGGAGGGAGGGATAGGGAGAGAATGGGGTGGGGATTGGGTGGGGGCTGACTGGGAAAAGTGTGCATGTATGTCTACAAAAGTATGTATCCTACTATGATGTATGAATACAGTGCACCAATAAAAAAAAAATGAGAAAATATGTAAAATTTCAGTAAATAAGTAAAACATTTATTCACATAAACATGCATCAAAGTACCTACACCAAAAATACTAACAACGCAAACAGAATTTAAAATTGTATATAAAATCTTACTTAATAAGTGTCTTTGTAAGTTCATTTCCTTCTGTAACACAGGAACCATGGAAAACTTGATTAATTTTAGATTCCTTCGAGTGAACATCATCTTTAGACAAACGAGAATACATCACTTCTATCATCTTATAATAGCCCATCTTCTTGGTGATTTGCGTATCAAAGTTGGATTCATTTAGCTGAGAAAAGGTAACAATTATTTCCGGTCTTATCAAACATGAAAAATATCTTATTCAATATATCAATTTAAGGGAGGAGAACTGGAGCATTCTCCCTCTGAGCTAGAACCTCAGCCTTTTTTACTTTGAAACAGGATCTCACTAAGTTGCTGAGGCTGGCCTCCAACCTGCAATCCTCCTGTCAGAGCTTCTCAAGTACCAGGATTTTAGGTGAACACCATTGTCCCCACTCAATACATCAAATACTTAATGTCCTTAAAATAAAAGGTAATTTTATCAAATATGCTAAACCACTTCAAGAAAAGTGCCCTGTTTTCAGGATTTCCAACATGGACACAGCACTGGGGTATTCTACAGTGTGAAGCAGGGACTCCAGGGCTAAAAATGTCTTCATTAAATTTTACTGCAGGCATGGGATCCCCAGGTAAAACTCAACACACCAAAACAAAAGACTTTCCAGTACTTTCACATTTACATTAACAACGTATCATCTGGATATTTAATGTTTGTCTGTTTGTTTTTGCAGTGCTGGGGACTGAACTCAAGGGCATTCTACATCTGTACTATGCCCCCAGCCCTATTTTTTATTCTTTATTTTGAAACATGGTCTAAGATGGGGAGAGTCTCACTAAGTAGCTGAGGCTGGACACAAACCCACAGTACTCCTGTCTCAGCCTCCCAAGTACTGGGATTACAAACATGCACTACCACACCCTGTTCATCTGGATAATTATAATTTCTTCCAATAGGATTCTGTGGGAGGCTTAACAAAGAATTCCCACACCCAGCCCACGAAAGTTATCAAAAGACAAATTAACTTCTAGAACTTATAACTGTAACTTTCTCGTAGGGCAGAAAGGATTCTTCAGACACAATTGTTAAAGACCTCAAGACAAGTGATGGTCTGGATTCTCAGGTGGGCCCTAAGTGACAGTACACACCATCAGAGGAGTGGGGAGTAGAGGGAAAGCAGTCAGTCAGGAAGAGGTGACCTCGCAGAAACAGAGCCAGGGGTGATACCAGCATGAGTCCAGAGACGCTGCAGCCATTTGAGGTGGGAAAAGGTGAGGACAGGCTTCTCCATGCCAGCCCCACAAGCAGCATGGGCTGGCAACACTGCAATTTTGGCCAAGGATAACTTCCTGTGTACAGTAGAGTATAACTTGACCATTCTAGCCTCCAGAACGGTAAGAGAATAAACTTATGTTGTTCTAAGCTACCAAGTTATCAGTAAATTGTTCCAGAAGCCACAGGAAACTAGTGCAGATCTAGTGGCTACAGACTCTGTCATTAAATGCAGAGGGCGCACTCCCTGAGCAAGAGCCCACCTGATGTAGTCAGGTTTTCCACAGCTGAGACCAGAATACGTAAGCACAATGTAGAGAGAAAAAGTTTACATGGGCTCAGTTTCAGAGGTTCAGAACACAGAAGGCTGGCTCCAAGGCAGAAACTGTGGTGGCAAGGCTGCTAGAGGAACACTGCTCTCACCTCATAGCCGCAGGAGCAGAGAGAGCCAGAGCAGGGGCAAGGACAGAGAGCCCCCAAACAATGCTCCGACAGCCCAGCTCCTAGCCACACTCTACCTGGGGAACATGCTATCAGCACATACACTTCTGGGGAGAATATTCTAAACCTAAAACGTAAGAAACATGACCGAGCACAGAGCAATGTCTAAGGACCCTGGTCAAAAAGCTCTGCTGATTTTTACTGAGTTCAATATCTAGATGATACCTTTGTAAACCTGGACTTCAACACATCAATGGCCTCCACCACAATTTTGCTGAAGAATTCTCTCAGAGCCTCCAGGCCACAGTGCCACAACAATGTGAGAAGAGAGCGCTCTACAATCGCCTGGCGAGTGACACAGGACAGCAGGTCATCCCTCCTGAACAGCTGGTGCACAGTCTCCAGAAGACTTAGCTGTGTGACATGCGAACTCCTGAGAGAAGAGAGCAAATCATGCAGACATTCATACACTGAACAAACACCTGATGAGACCTACTATATCACAAGAGGGTAGGCTCCACAAATGTTGATCTACAAAAATATCTTTGTAATAGATAGGCAAAACAGATCAAATATAAAAGGTACTGGCACACAAGCCACATTGTTTTATTCATCCCCAGATGTCTTCCAAACAAATTTAGGTATTAGGAAGCACTTATTCATTATTTTCCAATCTGGTATTGCTTAGCAAACACCTGAAAGACTGTGGGAGAGGCTGAGACAGGAAGATCACAGGTCTGAGGGCAGCTTTGGACAGGGTTTAACTAAGATTTCAGGGCCAGACTTGAATCTGCAATCCTCCTGTCTCAGCCTCCAAAGTACTGGTATTGGAGACATATGCCACCTTGCCTTGCTAACATTATAGAATCTAAAATTAACTTCTTTTCTTATTCTCTTATACTGTAGATCTTACTGTTTTTGCCAAGCTACACTACCAGCACATTTTATTGTTGGTTTTAAAACAGGGACATTCAAATTGTTGGGACCCTGCTTTGCTAGGTTGTTGTCTCTTGCTAGGTGCTGCGGTGGTCGTGTCTCACCTACCAAACACTGGGACTACAGGCATGCAACACTAGGCCCACCATATGCTTTCAATCCTTTTAAACTTATACTTTGATAAACAATTTTTGATTTCTAATTTTTCTCCATCATTTTCCTGGTACCTGTTTCAATAATTTTGATTCTAATCTTTATCATTCTCTTTCTTCACAGCTTTCCTTTGGTTTAGTTTGTTTTGCCTAGATTAAAATCTAGGAATCTAAAAGCAGTTTAAATTGCTGACTTGAGACCATATTTTCTAAAATAGGCATTAAAAGATAAAAATTTCCTCTAAGCACTGCTTTGGCTATATCTCATATGTCTGAGTATACTTTATTCTTATTTTATTCAGATCAAAATACTATCTAAGCCGAGCATGGTGGCACACACTTGTAATCTCAGCATTTGGGAAGCTGAGACCGGAAGATCACGGTTCACGGACAGCCTCAGCTACTTTGTGAGGCCCTCTGCAACTTAGTGAGACTGTTTCAAAATAAAAAATAAAATAAACTATGGCCAGGCGTGGTGGCGCACGCTTGTAATCCCCGCGCTTGGGAGGCGGAGACAGGAGGATCACGCAGGTTCGAAGCCAGCCGCGCGCGCTGGCTTAGGAGACCCTGTTTCTAAATAAAAATATAAAATAGGTCTGGGAGTGTAGCCCGGAGGTAGAAGGGCTTCCAGGAACCCCAGTACCACCAAAAATAAATAGATAAATAAAAAATAAAATAAAATAAAATATGTAATTTCTTCAGTGACTCAGGGTAATTTAGAAATATGGCATTAATAAGTTGGTTATTAAGAAATATTTTCAGATTTCTCAAATTTTCTTCTGTTATTGATTTATAATATCACTATAGTGAGAGAACATATACCATATGCTTTCAATCCTTTCAAACTTATTAAGACTTGTTTTATTGCCTACCATATGGTCTGTCCCAATGGCCCATGTGTGCTCAAAATGAATGTGTGTTCTGTTGTTGTGTAGATTATGGTATGATAGCTAATTATGATTTTGTAAAGTGTTAATAAAAAGGGATGAACTACTAACTCCTGCTGAGTAAAGAAGCTACATATGAGAACAGGTATTATATGATGACACTGACATGACAAACTCAGAAAAGGCAGATATATCAAGACAGTGCTTGGACTGAACTGTGAATGTTCACATAGGATCTGATGAGAGTACACAGGTGCTCCTTGTGGTGACTACATGACCTGGTAAAATTCCTAAAAAAAAAAAAATCATTGAATTGTATATGTAAAATGGGTGAATTCTATTATAATTAAGATAGAAATCTAAAATAAATATACATCGATAGTTACCAATTTAATATAAGCAAATGCCAATTAAAAATTTATTAAAATTTTACAATTACAGCGGGGCATGGTGGCACACACTTGTAATCCCCATGCTTGGGAGACAGAGACAGGAGGACTGCGCAGGTTCAAAGCCAGCCTCGCTGGCCTAAGAGACCCTGTTTCCAAATAAAAATATAAAATAGGTCTGGGAGTATAACCCGGTGGTACAAGGGTTTCCAGGAACCCTAGTATCACCCAAAAAAAAGAAAAAATATTTACAATTAGAAATAGCCATGGAAAGCAGAGTGCAGTGGGGCACACCTTGAATCCCAAAACTTTGGAGGCTGAGAGACGATAACTAAGCCGGGCCCTATTTCAAAATAAAAATAAAATAGAACTGGATGTAGCTTAGAGGTAGAATCCGCTGGGTTCAATCCCAGGTATAAGAGAAAGAAGAAAAAGAAAAAGAAAGAGAGATAGGGAAAGAAAGAGGGAGAGAGTACATGTGCGTGTGATGGCATTAAGCCCTTTAAAATTAATAGTTATGGCTGGGCATGGTGGCACATGCTTGTAATCCCTGCATTTGGGAGGCTGAGACAGGAGGACCGCACAGATTTGAAGCCAGCTTCAGCTAACTTAGTGAGGCTCTCAGCAACTTAGTGAGACCCTGTTTCCAAATAAAATATAAATAGGTCTGGGAGTATAGCCCAGAGGTAGAAAGTTCCATCACCAAAAAAAAAAAAAAAAAAAAAAATTAATAGTTATGTCCCACCTTTCTTTCTACTATATTTTCTACTATATTTTGGAAAAATAGTAAACTATATTTGATCCTTGTCTTGATCAAATAGTCAAGTCTAAAAGCATCTGTATCTACAAAACATGGAAATACTGATCATTCTCTTCAGTTGGTAATGGTACTATATAACTATGCAAGAAAGCAGCATTTTTTAGAGATATATGGAGGTTTAAGGGGTAGGACATCCGATTTGCTTTCTTTATTTTTTAGTACTGGGGATTGAACCCAGTGGCATTCTATCTCTGAGCTACATTCCTAGCCCTATTTTTTATTCTTTATTTTTAAACAGGGTCTCACTATCTTGTAGAGGGCCTAAGTAGCTGGGGCTAGCCTTGAACCTGTGATACTCTCTCAGTCTCCCAAGTATTGGGATTACAAGTGTGTGCCACCATGCCTGGCTACAGATTTGCTCTGGCTGCTTTACAGTAATAGCAGCCAAAGAGAGAAGATAATGGGGAGAAAGATGGAACGGTGCTGTGTCTCCTTCATCCAGCGTCTCATTGTACTCAAGCTTTGAGTTGACTGCATCAATTTTTTTGGAGGATAATTCCCCCCCGAAATAACACACATATGGTTCTTGGGACTCCAGAGTACAATGACTTACCCTCCAGCAATCCTTTTGAAAGTGCGTTGAAATAATTCTTCCATAACATGTCGTTGCTCACGACAAAGAATTTCTGTCATCAGTTGCAACAACATGGGACTCTGAGATAATTCTAATGCATCTAGAAACTAGAAAAATACATTGATATCAAAATTTTGTTGGGGTTTATTTTATTTTTATTCTTAACAGTTCTAATATATTTATTAATTAATTAGCTTCTTTATTTATGCTTTCTACCTCCAAGCTACACCCCAGTTCCATTTTATTTTTTTAATTTGAAAGAGGATCTCACTAAGTTGCAGAGGGCCTCACTAAGTAGCTGAGGCTGGCCTTGAACCTGTGATCTTCCCATCTAAGCTTCCCAAGTACTGGGATTGCAAGCATGCACTACCATGTATGGCTCAGTTCTAATTTTTAAAAGAGGAAAAATATAATAGAATTTCAAAGAGAATAATATAAAAATGCTAATTGTGAAGCCGGGCATGGTGGTGCACACTTGTAATCCCAGCATTCAGGAGGCTGAGACCGGAGGATTGCAGTTCGCAGACAGCCTCAGCTACTTAGTGAGGCCCTCTGCAACTCAGTGAGATCCGGTTTTAAAATAAAGAATAAAAAATAGGGCAGGGGCTGTAGCTCGGAGGTAGAATCCCCTGGTTCCATCCCCAAACCTGCAAAAAAAAAAAACTAACTGTGTATGTGTGTGTGTGTGTGTGTGTGTGTGTGTGTGTGTGTGTGTTACTAGGGATAAAGCCTAGGACTTTATCCACAATCTTTTTATCCAAGCCACACAACCAATCCTTTTAATTTTGAAATAGGATCTTGTTAAGTTGCTAAGACTAGCCTTGAACCTGCAATCTTCCTGTCTCAGTCTCCCAGTACTGGGATTACAGCCATGTACCACCACGCTTGGCTATTTTTGTCATTTGTGCAGAAATCGTGAATGCCTGGCATATGAGAATGTTCATTAGGGCTTGCAGGTGTTTTCCTTTCTTTGTCCTCTGTTTCTGAAATTCAGGGTCACGCACCCTGCTTCACCAGGCCATTGACCTCAGCCCAACAGACCCATCACAGTGCAGGTGTCCTGGTCCTCTCTACTCTCCCATTCTCGGTATCCGTGTCTATTTATGCTACTTTCTAGGATATATCTCCAATTTTATCTTCAGAGTTGGAGGAGTTTAGATTTATATTTTGCCTTTATGTTTTTCATTCCCAGGGGTCTCTATTTGTCCTATTTCATGGACAAGATGTCTTTCTTCATCTCAGAAGCTATTCTGCATTTCACTCGCCCCTCCCCCTAGGTCAGCTCCTTATCCTTCTACTCCCTCTTGCTACTGTTTACCTCTCTCTCTCTCTCTCCCTCCTTCCCTCCCTCCCTCCCTCCCTCCCTCCCTCCCTCCCTCCCTCTCTTGTGCAGTGCTGAGTGTATCATGAGCATGGCAGACCTACACCCACCCAATCAATATTCATTCTTGGCCAAGTATGGTGGCCAATTCTGTAATCCCAGGACTTGGGAGCTGAGACAGGAGAATCACTGGTTCAAGGCCAGCCTCAGCAACTTATGAGACCCTGTTTCAGAATAAAAATTGAAAAGGGCTGGGGGTGTAGCTCAGAGGTAGAATGTCCCTGGGTTTATTTTTCAGTACAAAAAAATAAATAAATACTCGTCTTTTTTCTTTGTTAGTCAGATCCCTGAGTTTCAGTTGAGAACACAGCCCCTTCTGAGGGCTCTAAGAATGGGCATTTGGGATAGCAACATAAATGATCTGTGCAATTCCTGCCTGGAATACTTTGGGGGAAGACATGTTCTCTACAATCTTCTTCTCCTTCTGTGGCTAAAGGGGGATAGGATGGCAGGAACTAGAGCAGCTACACTGGACAAGATTAAAGTCATGTGAACAAGAATATGAAAGGAGACTAGGCCCCTTCTGGTTCTCCTGAGGCACATAAGAGAGAAATAACCTACTGTGTTGTTTCGGCTACTTGTAGGTTACTTACTGATTTACTCTTATAGTACTGGAGATGGAACCCAGAGACACTCTAACATTGATCCTTTTTTGATTTTTGATTTTATTTTTTGCAGTACTGGGGATTGAACCTAGGAACATTCTACCTCTGATTTATATCCCTAGCCCTATATTTTATTCTTTATTTTTGAAATTGGGTCTAAGTTGCAGAAGGTCTCACTAACTAGCTGATGCTGCCTGCAAACCTGCAAACTTCCTGTCCCAGTCTCCCAAATATTGAGATTACAAGTGTGTGCTACCACGAATGGCTCTTATTTTATTTTAATTTTTTTAAGAATTTTACTACCAGGTGTGGTTGCACACGCTTGTAATCTCAGCATTCGGGAGGCTGAGACAGGAGGACTGCGGTTCTCAGACAGCCTCAGCTACTTAGTGAAGCCCTTTGCAACTCAGTAAGACCCTGTTTCAAAATAAAGAATAAAAAGTAGGACGGGGGGGTATAGCTCAGATGTAGAATGCCCCTAGGTTCAATCCCCAGTACTTCAAAAAGAAGAAAAAAGAAAAGAATTTTACTTTTTATTTTAGTACTGGGAATAGAACTCAGAAGTATTTTACCTCTAAGCTAATCCCCCAGCCCTATTTTTAATAGTGTGTGTGTGTGTGTGTGTGTGTGTGTGTGTGTGTGTGGTACTGGGGAGGGAACCCAGTGGTATTCTACCTCTGGGCTATACTCACAGACCAATTTTATATTTTATTTGGAAACTGGGTCTCACTAAGTTGTTGAGAGCTTCACTAAATAGCTGAGGCTGGCTTTGAACCTGTCTGATCTTCCTGTGTCAGCCTCTCAAATACTAAGATTATTGCTACCACACCAGGCTTATTTTTTATTTTGAGACAAGGTCTCCCTAAGTTGTCAAGGCTGGCCTCAAACTTGCAATCCTTCTGGCCCAGGTCCTGCCTTGAGGGGAAGACAGGAGTGCACCACCACTGGTCGCCAACCACTCATAGTTTACAGACTTTCTGCTTTATATTGAAAAGTATCTAGCAATTATCATTGCTCTTCAAATAATCTTTACTCTTATCACAATTTATAAGCTAAAATATATAATACCCAATTTCTCCGTTTCTTCTTGTATTATTGTTTAAATTTACATATATATTGAATTGTCTACTTTATGCATATTTCACAATTTTAAAGTAGAGGGGGAAGCCGAGTGTGGTGGTACATGCTTGTAATCCCAGCATTTGGGAGGCTGAGATAGGAAGATCAGAGTTTGTGGACAGCCTCAGGTACTTAGTGAGGCCCCCCGCAACTCAGTGAGACCCTGTCTCAAAATACAGAGTAAAATTAGGGCAGGGGGTGTGGCTTGGAGGTCAAATGCTCCTGGGTTCCATCACAAGACCAAAAAAAAAAAAAATGGACGGTCAAATGGAATCACAGAGGATTCTGCTATGTGCCTGCCTCTACAGACAGCCAGGCTTCCAAAGGAATTAAAATGAACTCTTAAAGCTAAAGCACTTCTTTAATTTTGGACATTTCATTCATAAAAATGTTTTAATTTTGGTACCACTAAAAACTTACCTTTTTCATGCAGTCCACATAATTATTGTACCTCAGAGTTCCTGGAGGAAATTCATCAGACTTCATGGGAAAATTAGAAATGATGAGCTTTTCAAGAACATGTTTAAGGTCCTCCAGAGGGGCTCCACTCAGTTTGGTGAAAAATGGAAGAAGAACCAGAGCTTGGCCCTGCAAAGCAATGCTGACTGATGAAATAGTGCTACTATGGCCTACAGACCTTGCAGAATATAAAAAAGTGCTGCTTTCTAAACAAGCATTATGAAGACTCAACAAACAGCTTCCAAATAACTCTAGATTACATTAGCAACCAAACTCAATGAAGCTCTAAGCCTTAGCTTCCACTCCAGAGGCTAGTGGGCTGACTGAGAGCTACTGTGCATGCACACAAATAAACAGGACCCTGTATGCTGCTTGTAGTGCTTTCTCCTTCTACAAATGAAGACCTAAAAAGAAATGTATAGAAAAAACATCTCAAACAACCCATAAGGAAATTTAAAACTTACCCATTGCAAAATTACCATAGAATCTCATACTAAACTTCATTTGGGAGCTTAAAATCAAATTATTATAGATTCCTCAGAGGTTAAAATTTAATTATTACAGATTCCTCTGAAAACTGAGAATGATTCCACCATATGATTCAGCTATACCACTTCTGAGTATCTTTCCAAAGGGACTTAAATCAGAATATTATAGCAATATATGCATATCCACATTCATAGCAACAGAATTCACAACAGTCAAATTATGGAACCAACTTAGGTGTCCACCAACAGATGAATGAATTACAAAATTATGGGATATATACACAATGAAATTCTACTTAGCAATAAAGAAAAATAAAACTGTCATTTTCAGGAAAATGGATGAACCCGGAGAATATTATACTAAGTGAAATTAACCAGTCACAGAAAGTAAAGGGTCATTACTTTTTCTCTCATATGTAGAAACTATGGGGTTACCAGGAGATAAGAGGGACTTTAGATAATGGAGGAAAAATCTCAGTAGAGTGATGGAGGGAGTAGAGTGAAGGGTGGGATTAGGGAGAGAATTAATGAAGGAAACACTTCCACTGATGTTCTATCCATATATGAAATTACCAATGCCAACCTCAATATCCTGTATGTGGAAGGAGGGAAGTGAGGAGGGAACAGGGGTGGGGGAGATCACCAAGTGCTGTGTGCATGTATGACCCTAACCTTCTGAAGTATTATGATGTGAGACTACAATGCATCAATAAAAGTTATGTAAATACCACTACCATTACTTCTACTACTACTACTACTACTAATAATAATAATAATAATAATAACAATAATAATAACAATAATAATAATAATAATTTACCTTTAAGTGCAAACCCAACGTTGAATCAGTAAGTAGACTAGTATATGTTGTAAAGACATCAGTGAATGAGCTGTGATTTGCATTAAAAGACACAGATGAATCAATCTGAAGAAGGGGAAATAAAAACATAACACATTTCTATATTGTGTCTCTATTTTTAACAGATTTTTAAGTATTTAAATTTCAGGTGAACTATAAATTTCTCTTGGGCTTCAAGAATCTTCTGAAATATTTAAATATTATCTGCTAAGAAAACATGGAAGAATATGACAAAAACACAAAGTATGAGAAATGGTAAGCATAATAAATAAGGATAAAATAATGGGAAAATAAAACATGCCACCAGAAAATACCCGCACAATATATCTTATGTATCAAGCCACTGCACCTTTGAAACAACTTTCACATGTTTATTATAGAGACAACTTACAGGACTTAAAGCAAGAAACAAGACTACATTTATCAGAATACCCGTAAAATCAACCAGGCATGGTGGTACATACTTGTAATGCTAGTACTTGGGAGGCTGAGACAGGAGGATCACAGATTCAAGGACTGCCTCAGCAAGTAATGAGAAGCCCTAGTGAGACAACCTAGTGAGACCCTGTTTCAAAAGAAAGAATAAAACAGGGATGGGAGTGTAGCTTGGATGCAGAATGCCCATGGGTTCAACCCCCAATAGAAGAAAAAAAAAAAAAGAATACCTGTAAAATCTTTGCCAGCAAGGCCAGCACTGCCATCTTGCTCTCTGGAGTGGAGTCCTCAGCCCACCACGACTCATACTTCCTCCAGCTGTGCAGAATCGCAGTGGCCAGCTTCAGGCCTTGCTGTTTCTGAATGGCTCGATCCCTGAAGCTCTGATCTAACATCCCATTCAGAATGGCACTCACCTGAAGTAATTGTGGAGTGAATGAAAACAAAATATACTTTCAAAACTATAAAGATGCTATCTCTATAAAAGACATTTACTTCCCAAGTCTTCAGATTTCCTACCCAGGCTTCCCTGTGGAAACCAGAGAGATGGCTGTGTGAGTGCTGTCACACCCATCCTGTCCCTGCTGGTGCTTTTATCTAGGACACTCTTGATGGAGCTCCAAGTAGAGAAGGTGAGCGTGCTCTTCTACCTCTCCAGCAAGTGTGTGTGTGTGTGTGTGTGTGTGTGTGTGTGCGCGCGTTTGTGCGTGCAATGGGGGGAAGGGACTGATTAATGAATCCAGGAGCATTCTACCTCTGAGATACACTCCCAACACTATTTTAATTTTTGTTGTTTTTTTTTGAGGGTCTGAGGATGGAACCCAGAGGCATTTGATCTCTGAGCTACACCCCATGACCATTTTTTGTTTTGTTTTGCGGGTCTGGGGATGGAACCCAGGGGCATTCGACCTCCGAGCTACAGCCCCTGCCCTAATTTTTATTCTTTATTTTGAAACTGGGTCTCACTTAGTTGCAGAGGGCCTCACTAAGTAGCTGAGGCTGTCCGTGAACCGGGATCCTCCGGTCTCAGCCTCTCAAATGCTGGGATTACAAGCGTGCGCCACCACGCACAGTTCCAACCCTATTTTAATTTTGAAACAAGGTCTAACTAAGTTGCTGAGGCTAACCTCTAACCTGCAAACATTCTGTCTTCATGGGTTGCAGGAGCAATTCTTCTTTCAGGGATACATTATGTTCCCTAATCTTACTTGGGTCCTCTTTCTCCTCTTTTTCCTTTTTCTTCCTTCTTCATTCTTCTTCCTCTTCTTCCTTCTTTTACATTTCCCTCACTGAAGAAGATCTGCTACACCTTGCTTTTTCTAGCTATCTCTTTTGGATGGCCTCTCCTCATATTGGTGTTCTTAGCTGTTAGTTCATGTTTCAGAACCGATTGGAAGCCAGTGCAGGGGCAGGGCTCAGAGGCTGTGGGGGTCATGGTAAGCTCATCTGGCCAGCATTGAACACTGCCTTAATTTTCTCAGGCCTATCAAAATATTAATATCCTGAGCCGGGCATGGTGGCACAATGCTTGTAATTCCTGTACTTAGGAGGCTGAGACAGGAGGATTTCAGCTTTTCGGCCAGCCTCACAGATACTTAGGCCCTCCACAACTTAGTGTGACCCTGTTTCAAAATAAAAAAATAAAAAGCTGGGTGTGGTGGCGCACGCTTGTAATCCCAGTACTTGGGAGGCTGAGAAAGGAAGATCACAGTTCGAGGACAGCCTTAGATACTTAGTGAGGCCCTTTGCAACTCAGTGAGAACCTGTTTCAAAATAAAGAATAAAAATTAGGGCAGGGGCTGTAGCTCGGAGGTCGAATGCCGGGTGTCATGGTGCACGCTTGTAATCCCAGCGCTTGGGAGGCTGAGACAGGAGGATCGCACAGGTTTGAAGCCAGCCTGAGCAACTTAATGAGGCTCTCAGCAACTTAGTGAAAACCTGTTTCCAAATAAAATATAAAATAGGTCTGGGAGTATAGCCTGGAGGTAGAAAGCCCTTGGGTCCAATCCCTAGTAGAAAGAAAGAAAGAAAGAAAGAAAGAAAGAAAGAAAGAAAGAAAGAAAGAAAGAAAGAAAGAAAGAAAGAGGAGAGAGAGAGAAGGAAGGAAGGAAGGAAAGAAGGAAGGAAGGAAGGAAGGAAGGAAGGAAGGAAGGAAAAAAAAGAATAAAAGAGGGCTGAAGGTGTAGCTTAGAGGTAGAATGCCCTTGGGTTCATTCCCTAGTAAAACACACAAAAAAATTAATATCCTGCAATGCAGTGGGTAAACACCTAGATTACAATATCTCCAATTGAAATTAGCAAGTCAGGGTGAAGAGCTGCTGGGTTAGAATATGGGTTGACTTTCACCCATCTGCTTTCATAACAGAACCTTTAAACTCCCCAATGCCCAAAGTCCTCTTGATTCAGAGACACTTGTCCCCTGAAACTATCCCTTCACTCTTCTCCTGAAGAGGGAGGACTGGGACCAACAACTATGGGCCGACATGACACCAAGTTTGTTTTGAAAGCTCCACTCTGACATGTTGACACAGCTCAACAACCTACGAGGTTGTACCTTATAATATTAGACATAGAGAATTTGGGAACATGAAAGAATGGAAAAAATGTTTCACAACTCACTAACATTCATTAAGTATTCAAAAAGGTGGTGTTCTTTTTTGTGGATTTTATTTTCAAATATTAGCAAACATTTTTGTGTATATGTGGTACTAGAGATTGAACCCAGGGGCATTTTAACTCTGAGCTACACCCCCAGCTCTATTTTGGTTTTTATTTTGAACCAGGGTCTAAGTTAGAGGGCCCCACCAAGTTGAAGAGGCTGAACACAAACCTGAGATTCTCCTGTCTTGGCTTCCCAAGTACTAGGATTACAGGCATGTGCCACTATGCCAGTCTTAGAACTTTTAAACCTCCAGCAATAAAATCTTGATTTTTTTTTTTGGTTGAAATTTTTTAGAAATATGGCAATATTTTATAAGCATTATATAAGAAAATATTTAAAGGGAAGCTTCCTTACCATTTTAGGGTTATCCACTGATGACTTCATAAGCTCGGATACAGCAAGATCAAGATTTTTCAATAGCTCGGCGTTGATGGTTTCTGAGAACAACCTGTAGAAATATTCTCCATGGGAGAAGCTAACAGTGCTTCGCTGTGAGTTGCCCACAGAAGGCATGGACAGCAGCGCTGAGTTCAGGAGCAGATTCACAAGGTGCTCACACTGTGAGGAAGAAAGAAACAATGGCAGTACAGCCTTCATGTTACAGGAAGACCTTAGGAGAGCTGAAACTCACAAAGTCAAAAAGAAGCCTGATCTGTAAAGCCTGGGTTCAAGTTTAATTTATATGTACTTCAATTAATTTGTTTTTAGGTCCCATTTTGAGGAAGAAATCTTGTCTGAATAATGTGATTTCCAATTTTCCAGAAATCTTACTGTTGTTTGGATGACAGTCTAGTAAGGACAAGTTTTTCCAGAATTTAATACTAGAGATAGAACCGAGGGGCAGTCTACCTCTGAGCTACCCCCCAACCACTTTCCTTCGTTCTTCTCTCCCTCCTTTCCTTCCTTCCTTTAGTTCTGGAAACAGTATTTCAACTAAGTTGCTGATGCTGAATCTTAACCTGCCATCCTCTTGTCTCAGGTGTGCCCACCACACCTGGATCTAGACAATTTAAACCTAATTATCTACATCAAAGGGACAAAGGGGCAAAGAAGAAGCCCCATCAATGGAAGAATGGATGAGAGAAGATGGGAGGGCACAGACCACAGGGCTGGCAGTAAACCTCAGCCACAGTGGATGACCTGAGGCCAGCCCCACTCGGGTACAAGAGCCTAGAAGGCTTCTGTTGTGGTGCCATGGTGTCTCTAATACCGTCCAGAGCCTTCCTAAGCCATCTAACTCAAGAAACACCAAGCACAGAGGAGAGGCCACACGTCAATTCAGGTCAAGTTTATTGTCACAAAATGTTCTCTGCCTAGAGTTCCTTGAGAAACAAAGTGGAACAGACAATCCTTTTTGTTTGTTTGTTTGTGGTCTTTTGTTTTGTTTTGTTTTGTTTAGAGGTTCTGGGGATCGACCCAGGGGCATTCTACCTCTGCGCTTCAACCCCGGCCCTATTTTTTATTTTTTATTTTGAAACAGAGTCTCACTGAATTGCAAAGTGCACCACTAAGTACCTGAGGCTGTCCAGGAACCATGATCCTCCTGTCTCAGCCTCCCAAATGCTGGGATTACAAGCACATGCCACCACATCCAGCTCATTTTTTTTTCTTTTTTCTTTGCGGAACTGGGGATGGAACCCAAGGGGCATTCTACCTCCAAGCTATACTCCCAGTCTGATCTTTTTTTATTCTTCATTTTGAAACAGGGTCTCACTGAGTTGTAAAGGGCCTCACTAAGTAGCTGAGGCTGTCTGCAAACTGCAATCCTGCTGTCTCAGCCACCCAAATGCTGGGATTACAAGTGTATGCCACCACACCTGGCTCTTATTTTTTTTTATGGTACTGAGGATTGAACCCAGAGGCATTCTACTTCCAAGATACACTCCACTCCTTTTTAATTAATTAATTAATTAATTAATTAATTATTTTGTGTGTGTGTGGTACTGAGGGTAGAACCCAGGGGCTTTTCTACCCCTGGGCTATATTCTCAGACCAATTTTATACTTTATTTGGAAACAGGGTCTCACTAAGCTTCCGAGAGCCTCATTTAGTAGCTGAGGCTGGCTTTGAACCCTGCGCTTGGGAGGCGGAAACAGGAGGATCGCACTGGTTCAAAGCCAGCCTTGCAGGCTTAAGAGACCGTTTCCAAATAAAAATATAAAATAGGTCTGGGAGTGTAGCCCAGAAGTAGAAGGGGTTCCAGGAACCCCAGTACCACCAAAAAAAAAAAAAAAAAAACATTGTTGGTGGGATTGCAAATTAGTGCAGCCACTTTGGAAAACAGTATGAAGGATCCTCAGAAGAATGGGAACAAACTTACCATTCGATCCAGCAATACCACTTCTGGGTATCTACCCAAAAGAAAGGAAACAAAACTACCAAACTAATGCATGTATATCGATGTTCATAGCGACATAATTCACCACTGCCAAACTATGGAACCAGCCAAGATATCCATCAACAGATGAATGGATTACAAAACTATGGGATATGTACACTGTTAGGATAAGCAGCCCAGTAATGCCAAAGATGGCGCCTCTCCGGCTTCTCTTCCGGATTGTGCTGCTTACCTCATAGCTTGCCAAAGGGGCCACGGGATGCCCAACAATCAATCCCCTAATAACACACCCACTGGGGTATGAGCCACCCAATCAGTAAACGCCCCGTACTTTGTGCGATCTTCCGCTGTGAGCGGAAGCTCCCTCCTCCCAGTTGCCTGATATAAAAGGGAACTGGGCTATCTCAATAAAGCTTTTGCTTGCTTGCTTGCTTATCTCCGACGGCTGGCCTTGGGTCTTTCCTGCGCCAACCCCCCTTCATTGTTCCCGAAGACCCCCAACATACACAATGGAATTTTACACAGCCATAAAGAAAAACACCATTACATCATTTACAGGGAAATGGATGGAACTGGAGGACATTATGCTAAGTGAGATTAGTCAATTACAAAAAATAAGAAATTGGATGCTTTGCCTAATATGCGAAAGCTAGGGAGAAATGAGTCATAGGAGGAACACTTGATAAAGAAGGAGATTCTATAGAGAAGCAAATAGGGCGACCTAACTGAGGGGATGGGGGGAGAGGGAAACTCTCTAAAGCACATGATGTACTTAAACAAACATATCAAAGTCAATCACTAGGCCAAGCATGGGTAGGAGGGATGGGGGGGAAATGGGGTGGGAATTGGGTAAGAGCTAATTGGATGATGTGTGCATGTATGTCTCCGCAAGTCCCATTAAGATTTATGACGCCGGGCATGTGGCACATGCTTGTAATCTCCGCGCTTGGGAGGTGGAGACAGGATGATTGCATAGGTTCAAAGCCAGCCTCACTGGCTTAAGAGACCCTGTTTCCAAATAAAAAAAAAATATAAAAATAGGCCTGGGAGTGTAGCCCGGAGGTAGAAGGGTTCTATCCCCAGTACCACCAAAAAAAGAAAAAAAAGAGAGACGATTACAATGCACCAATAAAAAAAAAGAAAATGTAGTACATATTTTTAAAAAAAATGAATGAAACTAAAGAGTATTTCAACTGAGATCTGCTAGTTTTATTTATTTATTTATTTATTTATTTATTATTATTTATTTATTATAGTACTGGGGATTGAACCCAGAGCATTCTACCTTCAAGCTACACTCCCAGCCCTATTTTTTATTATTAATTTGAAACAGGGTCTCACTGAGTTGCAAAGGGCCTCACTAAGTAGCTGAGGCTGGTTGCAAATCGGCAATCCTCCTCTCTCAGCCTCCCCAGTACTAGGATTACAAGCATGTGCCACCATGTCCAGTGATTCTCTAGTTTTAGAAAGTCAAAGTTTGAATGTTTTCACTCCTGTGAGGAAGCTAGAGAGAAAATAGGAAACAAAAGTCACTTTAGATTAATGAGAGAGATCAGTAGAACAGTGGGAGAGGACTGGTAGAAGAAACTGGGTACTGGAAAAAGGAGGACTGAATAAGGAAACAGTTAAAATAATATTATGTCCGTGTATGAAGGCACCACTACCATTCTCACTAATATAAGAGGGGAGTGAAGAGGATGTGGAAGGAAACACACTACACGTTGTGTGCATGAATGTTTGTATCACTTTGATGTATAATGACAACGCACAAATAAAAGTATAAAAAAAAAAGCTGGGCATGGTGGCGCACGCTTGTAATCCCCGCACTTGGGAGGCTGAGACAGGAAGATCGCACAGGTTTGAAGCCAGCCTCAGCTACTGAGTGAGACTCTCAGCAACTTAATGAGGCCCTGTTTCCAAATAAAAATATAAAATTGGACTGGGAGTATAGCCCGGAGATAGAAAGCCTCTGGGTTCCACCCTCAGTACCACCAAAAAAAATAAAAAGAAAAGAAAAGAAAAGAAATTTAAAAAAGAAAGAAAGTTCATGTCAATCAATTTCAACACTTTTCCTAAATAAATTCCACTTTTCCTAGAAATATACCAGAAGTGGGTTATACATTTCTACACAAAGATGGCAGAGCATGCAAATGATTTTCCTACCAGTCCTCCAAAAGCAAAGGCCAGCTCCAGGAGACCGCGTGCCAAGCGCTCACAGCTGGTGTCCAACAATGGCAGGCACTGCCTTTCCGGTCCAGGTGAAATGCCTTTATAAACCCAGGAGAGAAGCTTTACACCAACAGGATGGGGCAGGGCTGTGGACTAAAACAAATTCAACGTGAAAGGCCAGCAAGAAAAAATATTTAATAGAAGACACAGTATCATTCCTCCCATTCATTAAAAAATCCACAATAGGACAGACATGGTGGCGCATGCTTGTAATCCCAGCATTTGGGAGACCCTGTTTCAAAATAAAGAATAAAAAATAGGGCTGGGGGTGTAGCTCCGAAGTAGACTGCCCCTGGGTTCAATCCCCAGTATCACAATAAATAAATAAACAAACAAACATTAGCTACCAATGACAACTGTCTTCCAATGTTAAAATGAGAATTTTAACACAACTTTTCTCTCTTCCCTTCTTCTCTTTCTCCCTTATGGAACCCAGGGATGTTCTATCTCCAGGCTATACCCTAGCCCTTTTATTGGAAACAGGGCTATCACTAAATTGCTGAGGCTGTCCTCAATTCTGAGGTCCTCCTGTCTCAGCTATCTCTACTTTCCAAGTATGGCTTACAGGCGTGGGCTACCACATCCAGCTCCAACTTTCCTGTTTATGCTACATTTTTTCCTTTATGTTACCTTACTATACAGAACAACACCAGTTGGTTCCTTAAATTTTTCAAAAGGCTGCTATGGAAATTTTTTATTTATTTTTTTTAATTATTATTATTATTATTATTATTATTATTAGTGTGTGTGTGTGTGTGTGTGTGTGTGTGTGTGTGTGTGTGTGTGGTACTAGGGTTCCTGGAAACCTTCTACCTCCAGGCTACACTCCCAGACACCTATTTTTTATATTTTATTTGGGAACAGGGTCTCTTGAGCCAGAGAGGCTGCCTTCGAACCTGCGCGATCCTCCTGTCTCGGCCTCCCAAGCACGGGGATTACAAACATGTGCCACCATGCCCGGCTTGCTCTGAAATTTTTAACTATCCTTCATTTCATTTTTGCGTAACACTTACTTTGATATTTATTTTCTAGATAATATCTACTTGTCTAGAGCAAGTATTTCTTTTTTTTTCTTTCTTTTTTTTTTTTTTGCAGGTCTGGGGATGGGCATTCAACCTCCTAGCTATACCCCCTGTCCTATTTTTTATTCTTTATTTTGAAACAGGGTTTCACTAAGTTGAGGAGAGCCTCACTAAGTAGATGAGGCTGGCCGCAAACTGCAATCCTCCTGTCTCAACCTCCCAAACGCTGAGATTATAAGCATGCGTCACCATGCCCGGATAGAGCAAGTATTTCTATAATTTCTATTTCAGATTGCTCCACACATAAGCTATTTAACAAAGAATATAAATACATAGACCAATTAGCATAATAAAGCTAAAAGAACTGTATGACCAGATTGGTCAGGGTTACCTGTGGTGGTGCTACAACATGCAAGAGGCCAGCTCTATGGAGCTGTTTACAGGCTGACACCAGAGTTGCCAGTCGGGTCCTCTCCAAGTGAGCGTCAGGGCCATATAGGTCAATGACACAGAGCTCCTCAATGCTGGCCAGCAAGGAAAACAGAAAACAAGGCAAATTCTCAGCTGTTTAGGTTATTAAGACACTCAAAGGATATGTTTGTGTCATCCTAAATTCAGTCTTGCTAACAATTAATACCATCCTAGATAGCAGTCAGCAGCGGACAAGAGTTACATGCACCAACCTAGCACAGAAAGCAAAGGTGGAGCTAAACATGCCAGCCCTTGCAAAGGCCCAGGGAAGGCATTTACTAAGTACACAATCCAAACAACTGATGGGATCATTCCCAGTAGGCACGCACTGTCCATGTCCTTCCTTCACAAAAAGGACACTCTGTCAGCCACATGAAGAGCCACCAGGAGGGCTGCGTTTGCTCGGCTCTTCCATGCCACAGAAGCACCCACCTGCGCACAGTCACTCGTTCCTTCAGTTCGGCCTCCAGGAGTTCTTTGTATGGGGACTTGTTCAGGGCTCTCATCAGGTCCACACACACACTGGGAAGACGATCCATTACCTGGACATCGCCGACATTAAAGCCAATGCTCACAGGCTCACACAGTGTTTGCACCAAGAGCTTCATCAGGTCAGTATTATACAAATCTTTCTCCAGGAGCTGTTAAGAGACAGTTTGAATGAAAATCCTCCTATCCACCAGCAGCTGTAATGTTAACACCATGAACCATATTAGGGCAGGGTTTGCTAACATTCAGTGTCAAGGTGTGAATGGTCCTTCGGGCTGTGGGTGTCCAATAAAATATTTAGGAAAATGATTCCATTTTTTTTTTTTGCGGGTCTGGAGATGGAACCCAGGGACATTTGATCTCTGAGCTACACCCCCTGCCCTATTTTTTATTCTTAATTTTGAAACAGGGTCTCACTAAGTTGCCGGAGGGCCTCACTAAGTAGCTGAGGGAGTCCTTACTAAGTAGCTGAAACTATTCGTGAACCGTGATCCTCTGGACTCAGCCTCCCGAATGCTGGGATTACGAGCAAGTGTCACGACACCTGGCATGATTTGATATATTATTCACACAACAAAAATCTGAAAAGCATGCAGTTTTTTTCTTCTTCTTTTTTTGTGGAACTAGGGGGTGAACCCAGGAGCAGTCTACCTCCAAGCTATACCCCCAGCCCTATTCTTTATTCTTTGTTTTGAAACAAGGTCTCAAAAGTTATGAAGTTACTAAGTAGGTGAGGCTGGCCATGAACCGGCTATCTTCCTGTCTCAGCCTCCCTAGTCCTAGGATTACAAGTGTGTGCCACCATGCGTGCATGAACCAGCTATCTTCCTATCTCAGCCTCCCTAGTCCTAGGATTACAAGTGTGTGCCACCATGCCTGGCTAGCACTCAGTTTTATTACAGGTTAAGTATCTCATATCTGAATGCTGGGAACAAGAAATATTTCAGATTCAAAATTTTTCAGATTTTAGACTTTACTATTTGAGCATCACCAATCCAAATATATAAAGTCCAAAGTTCAAAATATTTTGAATGCCAACATGACACTCAGTTTTAGATTTTAAAGCATTTATGATTTTTGGATTAGGGATGCTCGAGAGTCAGTAACAATTTATTACTTGAAAACTGCTAAAAGAGTAGATTTTAAATGTTCTCACTATAAAAAAAAGACATTATGTAAGATTAACAGATATATTTATTAGCTCACCATTCCATCATATGTACATATATCAAAATTTCATTTGCACAGCAAAAAATGCTTACAATTCTTGTCAACTAAATAATAAATAAGGATAAATCTTCTGTTAATGGAATATTTCAAAGAAGTCAAAGCCATACCTAACAAAAATTATTAAAGCACTTTTCTAGTACCAAGTACTGCCTTCAAATTTACAAAGAAACAGCTGGGTGTAGTGGGGCACACTGTAATCCCAGTACTTGAGAGGCTGAGACAGGAGAATCATAGGTTCACAGCCAGTCTCGGCTACTTAATGAGTACCTCCTAAAACTTAGTGAGATCCTGTTTCAAAATAACAGATAAAAAATAGGGCTAGAAATGTAGCAAAGAAGTATAATGCCCTTGAGTTCCATCCCCAGTACTACAACAACAACAATTGACAAAGGAACATGACTAACCCTACCTTCCATCCTTCCGGAAAGGTTCTGAGTAAGGTTGTGGCAAACTCCATGATTCGAACCACAACAGTACATTTGCTGTAGTTGTATCGCTCCTCCTCATGCGGGCTAGGTCTGCTCTCTGCTGCCCCAGCGACAAAGCACTTTTCTGCTGCTCTAATATCATGCATAGCAATGCTTCTTAAAAAGAAAGCCACCGACTTCAAAAGTGAAGACTGTGTTTTAGTCCCTAGAAATAATCACATTAAAAGAATAAGAGCTGCTTCTTTCTGAGTCCACCAAGAATAACATAAAATTCCTTCTTTAACTATAGATATGATGTACTTTGCATCTAAACACAACATCTTTCAAAAGAAAAGTTCAATAAAAGCTGAGAAAAATAGCAGCAGTTTCTTCTCATTTTTAATTTCAAAATGATAATCCAAATAGAATTCATCTTTAGAATCATACAATCACAGTACATCTATACAAAATCAGGTCTCAATTCTCAAGAATACAAGTATTCTTGAATATAAGTTAATGTGATTACTTAAAAGGACAACACATTAGCAGGGCATAGTGGTGCACACTGTAATCCCAGTACTTAAGAGGCCAAGACAGAAAGATCATAGGTTTGAGGCAAGCCTCAGCAACACAACTTGACAAGATCCTTTTTCAAAAATAAAAAGGGCAGGGGGTGTAGCTCAGAGACAGAATGTCCCTGGGCACAACCCCAGTACCACAAAAAGTGGGGGGGGGACAACTTAGAAATGCATGCCAAAGTTTAAAAATATGCATGAAAATCTCTAACCGATGTTTAAAAGAGCTCATATGCTTTGATCAAGCAATGAAATTTTAATTTAATAAAATAATGGCAGAACTGCAATGAGATGATAGTAAAAAGTGTTCATTCAGCCAGGCGTGGTGGCGCACCCTTGTAATCCCCACACTTGGGAGGTAGAGACAGGAAGATCGCGCAGGTTCGAAGTCAGCGCGCTGGCTTAAGAGACCCTGTTTCCAAATAAAAGATATAAAATAGATATAAAAGATATAAAATAGATCTGGGAGTGTAGCCGGAGGTAGAAGGGCTTCCAGGAACCCCAGTACCACCAAAAAATAAATAAAATAAAATAAAAAGTGTTCATTCCATATATATATATATTTTTTTGGGGGGGGATTGTAGGTTGAACTCAGAGGCATTTACCTCTGAGCTACACCCCCTGCCCTATTTCATATTTTATTTGAAAACAGGCTCTAAGTTGCTGAACTAGCCTCCAACCTGCAATCTTTCTGTCTCAGCCTTCCAAATACTGGGAATATAGGCGTGAGCCATCACACCCAACTTCTAGTATTGTTCCCTCCCTTCCCTTTTCTTTTTCTTTTTCTTTTTCTTTTTCTTTCTTCCTTCCTTCCTTTCTTTCTTTCTTTCTTTCTTTCTTTCTTTCTTTCTTTCTTTCTTTCTTTCTCTCTCTCTTTTTTTGCAGTACTGGGGATGGAACCCAGGGGTATTCTACCTCCGAGCTATACCCCAGCATTATTCTTTATTTTGAAACAGGGTCTCACTGAGTTGCATAGGGCCTCACTAAGTAGTAGCTGAGACTGTCCATGAACCACCATCCTCCTGTCTCAGCCTCCCAAATGCTGGGATTACAATCATGTGCCACCACACCCGGCTCTAGTATTGTTTTAAGAATGATAAAACAAAACAACTTAATAGTCCTTCAAAGGAGCAAAACAAGATAAATTATGACACTTTATGAAGCCCAGTATGGACACTGGGCTTCATATGGAATCAATTTTCAGATTTACTCCACATGGCTTTTTTGTGTGTGTGTGTGGAACCAGGAATTGTACCCAGGGTCATTCAACCTCCGAGCTATACCCCCAGCCCTATTTTTTTATTATTTATTTTGAAACATGGTCTCACTAAGTTGCAGAGTGTCTTACTAAGTAGCTGAGGCTGGGCACAAACCTGCAATCCTCCTGTCTCAGCCTCCCAAATACTGGGATTATAAGTGTGTACCATCACGCCTGGCTATTCACATGGCTTTTTTTCTAAAACTCCTTGGTGTGAACATGATCCAGGCTTTCTCTCCTTCCCCATCCCCCACCCCATTCACCCTTCTGCCTAACACACCATGCGCCTCTTCCCCAGTCTCACTGCAGTTCATTGCTCTAGCATTAAAAACCTCAGGACCCAAAGGGACAATGAAAAGTGTCAGTATAAATGTTATTTATATTTGAAAGAGTGAATAATGGGGATGACCAAGTGAGAAATTGTTGTATAAGTCTGAGAGTTGCCAATTCTTAATTTTCAACAAAATCTGAAGAAAACTGACCAAATTGACAATGGAAAGACCACTAGAAACAATTTTTATGACATTACTACGTATTCAAAGAACTAAAAAAATATATTAATAATTGCATCCTCAGGCTGGGCGCAGTGATCCCTGCGCTTGTAATCCCAGCGCTTGGGAGGCTGAGACAGGAGGATCGCACAGGTTCAAAGCCAGCCTTAGCTACTTAGTGAGGCTCTAGCAACTTAGTGAGACCCTGTTTCCAAATAAAATATAAAACTGGTCTGAGAGTATAGCCCGGAGGTAGAAAGCCTGTGTTCTACCCCCAGTACCACACACACACACAAAAAGAATTATATTCTCAAACATCAAATATCCTTGAATCCAACAGATCATCAGACTGTAAGACATAGACATTCCAACCATAGATTTGTTAAATTTAAAACAATGTATATTTTAGGAGTAATCAAGTATGGCACTTATTTATGTGAAATAGTTTTTTTTTCGTAGCAAGGACATGCATTGTATAATAGTTTTCTGGTCAACT
The DNA here is from genome assembly GCF_963383645.1 of Muscardinus avellanarius. Classification (NCBI taxonomy): domain Eukaryota; kingdom Metazoa; phylum Chordata; class Mammalia; order Rodentia; family Gliridae; genus Muscardinus; species Muscardinus avellanarius. The sequence goes on along the minus strand of NC_137786.1, from coordinate 116,890,446 downwards.
GCAGAATGCATAAGTTTCTGTTACCTAGTGGCATGGGGGCTGTCTTAATTTGTGTAGAAATACTCTTATGTTTGCACCAAAACAAAAACATCTAATGATGCATTTTTGAGAAATATCCCCACTGTGTAGCAATACAAAATGGACCCAAAAAATAATTCTAATACATAACTTAATTTTGTACATGTAATAATTACTTACCAGAAACTATATTATATTTACATTGCTGTGGTCCTAACAAATATAATGTGCCCTAATACAAATGTAATGGTAACACTGAAGTAATCTTTAAACATGCAGACCCTTCTGTTGCAAAGGATGGATTTATAAGTAAAATGTGAACTGGATTATAAATAAGAATTATGGTAAAATATGAATAGGGTTATAAGTTAGATGTGAAACATAAAAACATAACAATAAATACAGTATATTTTAAGGCTGATGGTATTGAACATAGATGAATTAAAGTCTTAGGAGCTGAGTATGGTGACATAAGCCTGTAATCCAAGAACTTGGGAGGCTGAGACAAAAGAATTACAAGTTTGAGGCCAACCTCAGCAACTTATTGAGGCCCTTAGAAACTTACTGAGACCATTGGAAAATAAAAAATAAGAAAGGGTGAGTTGTAACTCAGAGGTAGAAAGGCCCTGAGTTCAATCCCCTGGACCAAAATACAAATAAAAAAGAGCCAGGTAAAGCCGGGAGTGGTGGACAGGCTTGTCATCCCAGCATTTGGGAGGCTGAGACAAGAGGATCCCGCAGGTTGGAAGCCAGCCTCAGCTACTAAGTGAGGCCCTTTGCAACTCAGTGAGACCCTTTTCAAAATAAATAATAAAAAATAGTGCTGGAGCAGGGCGTGGTGGCGCACGCTTCTAATCCCAGCATTCAGGAGGCTGAGACCTGGAGGATTGCAGTTCGCGGACAGCCTCAGCTACTTAGTGAGGCCCTCTGCAACTCAGTGAGACCCGGTTTCAAAATAAAGAATAAAAAACAGGGAAGGGGGTATAGCTCAGAAGTCAAATGCCCTTGGGTTCCATCCCCAGACCCGCAAAAAAAAAAAAAAATAGTGCTGGGGTGTCACTTAGAGGTAGAATGCCCCTGGGTTCCATCTCCAGTACCACAAAAAAAAAAAAAAAAAAAAAAAGAGCCAAATATTTAGGATCTACTGAAGTCATACTTTTCAAATAATAGTTTTATTTTAAAATGTCAGCATTTACAACACACTAGAAAATAGAACTTTTAATTATTTAAAGCTATGAGGAATATTTGTTAGTTGTCAACAGTAAAGTGTTAAAAGGTTTCAATGTTCACCTCTTTCCATGAAGTAAAAGAATAAAGCTGTTTAAAGAAAACTTAAATGTAATACATTCACATAATTTAGTGAGTAATGCATGGTTTTTAAAGCTAGATTAAGTTTTATGTACTGACAGAGAAAGATGCCCAAGATGTTCAGGGTGTGTGTGTGTGTGTGTGTGTGTGTGTGTGTGTGTAAATCAAATTATAGTGAAGCATACAAAATTAACTGTATAATATATACATATAATATATACACACATACATATGATATATACATTGAACCCAGGGACATTCTACTCCTAAGCTACACCCCCAGCCCTATTTTTTATTCTTTATTTTGAAACAGGGTCTCACTGAGTTACAAAGGGCCTAAGTAGCTGAGACTGTCCGCAAACTGCCACCCTCCTGTCTCAGCCTCCCAAATGCTGGGATTACAAGTGTGCATCACCATGCTGAGCTCTAGTAATTTTTTTTTTTTTTTTTTTTTAGGTGCTGGAGATGGAACCCAGGGGCATTCTATCTCCAATCCACACACCAAGCCCTATTTTTTATTCTTTATTTTGAAACAGGGTCTCACTGAGTTGCTAAGGGCCTAAGTAGCCCAGGCTGTCTGTGAACTGCAATACTCCCGTCTCAGCCTCCCAAGTGTTGGGATTACAAATGTATGCCACCACGCCTGGCTTCTAGTAATTTTCTATATATATAAAAATTTAGAAGAGTACATACTAAAATGTTCTTAGTTTTTGTCACTAGGGAATACAAGTAAGATAAAAGGCTTTTGATGTTTTACTTGTTATACATTTTCCTAGTTTAAACTTTCTGAGATATCTTTTTATTGTTTTTGAGGTACTGGGGATGGAACCCAGGGGCTTTTTACCTTCAAGCTACAACCCCAGCCCTATTTTTTTTTTTTTTTTTTTTTTGCGGTACTGGGGATGGAACCCAGGGGCATTCTACCTCTGAGCTACATCCCCAGCTCTATTTTTTATACTTTATTATGAAACAGGGTCTCATTGAGTTGCAAAGGGCCTCAGTAAGTAGCTGAGGCTGGCTTCGAACCTGCGCAATTCTCCTGTCTCCTGCCTCCCAAATGCTGGATTACAAGCATGTGCCACCACTACCAGCTTCTGAGATTTCTTAAAGCAAAATAACTGAAGGCATGAGTTACAACTGAGGATCTGTAGTAACTTTTTTTGACCTATCCTTTTAGCAGTCCTTGTACTCAACTAGTTCTTATCAAAACTGAATAATCTGTGTTTCTATGCAGGATGTGGTGGTGCACACCTGTAATCCCACTATTTGGGAGGCTGAGAAGGGAGAATTGTAGGTTTGGCAACTCAGTAGGACCCTCAGCAACTATGTGAGGCACTATTTCAAAATAAAAACTAAAGAGTTGGGGGTTTAGCTTGGAGGTAGAATGCCCCTGGGTTCAATTTCCAGTAACAAACACTGTGTTTCTAAAACTCAGCACGCACCTGCATGTCTGTCTGTCTGTCTCTCTCTCTCTCCTCCGCCCTCAGCAGGAAGTCCAGCTTCCAATATTCCCAAGTTAAAACCAAGAACATATGGTCCCACTCTCTCCCAAATTCCCCTAACACTGACTTCATCTCTGACAAAATTAAGGAAGTAATCACTTTAGTAATCATCACTAACCACTGAATGGATGTTCCAAATTAAAAGTCCAGAGGTCATATTTCAAGTGGCAAGCCTGTTCTGACCATGGGAAGAGGATTCCCCAAGAAGCCTGACTGGAGAGGCTGAAGCAAAGGGAACTCTACCAGCTGATATAGCACATCCCTTTGCTGCTTCTCCATAAGCCATAGGTCCCTGAGGTCACCAGAGGAATGGAGCCCCCCACCTTCTTCCTCTCAACTGGAATAAGAGCACACAAAGCATCCTAGCTCAGATAATCTCCTATGTACACAAACTGTATCATTCCTATAGAAGTGAGAAAAAAGCAAGAGCCTGAAAACCCAAGAAAAATCAAGATGAAAATAAAGAAATATGGAAAAAGATCAGAGCACCTCTTGCTTCCCAACTGCCATAAAGTGGGCAGCTGTTTCAGCCACGTACTGCCACCATGATATGCTGCCCACCATAGGTCCAAAGCAACAGTACCAAAAAACCAAGGACTGAAACCTCCAAAAGTGCAAATGAAAATAAACCTTTCTTATATCAAAGTTGATTGCCCCAGGTATCTTGTCATAGTAACAAAAAACTGACTAATGTAAATAAGAATATAGGTAAATCTCTTTGCACAGCACTAAGTAATCAGAGTCAGTTATCAACATTGCTAGGATTATTTTCTCAAGGCAGTAAGCTGTCTACCCAAGACAAATCCAGAAGACCAGGCAATGCTAACTTAGGGGTAAGTTCTACCTACCTAGGACCTCACGTGCTTCCACAGTCTTCTCCTCGATGAACGTGTTATAGCACTCCAGGGCTGCCAGGAACAAGTCCAGCCACTGCAGGACCACTCGCAGGCTGAATGCCCCTCGCAAGTGGAAGATGGTTGGCTGAGCAAGGATGCCCGATGGCCGATCACAGCCTCTGCCTCCCCCTTCAAATGTGTTTATGAGAAAAGAAATATCTTCTTCCTTGATAATATCTTTCAACCATAAAGAAGGAGACTTGTTGCCTTAAAAGAGAAATATGATTAAAAATACATATTAAAAACTCCCACAATTAAATTTCATTAATCTTTTGTCTATTAATAATTTTCCAAAATGATCTAGAACAATTTTATCTTACTATAGCACTCATAAATTGTTTCACTATAGTTCTTACCAAGAAAATATTACCATCATGGCCAGTCTCCTCGGTTTCTTTAGACATTACAAAAATAAATCCCACTGAAATAGCTCTACACTAATACCCTTTCCCCTGCCTTTTTCTTTTTGAGTCACAGAAGGACACCGCAATTCTCAGTTCCTAATGCTGGCTGTCCTACTCAGAATCCTCATCCACAAAGAATAATATTATCAACCTCTTGGGTTGATAGAAAGATTAAATGAATTAAAGTAGCAAATTGGTAGCCCTGTGCTCAGAATAGTATCTACCAAACAATAAGTATATTATTTGTGAATTAAAATTCAAATGACCTGTTCTTCCTTTTTTCTTTTTCTTTCTTTTTTTTTTTTTTTTTTTTTTTTTTTTTGGTGGTACTGGGGATGGAACCCTTTTACCTCCGGACTACACTCCCAGACCTATTTTATATTTTATTTGGAAACAGGGTCTCTTAAACCAGCGAGGCTGGCTTTGAACCTGCGCGATCCTCCTGTTTCCGCCTCCCAAGCACAGGGATTACAAGCGTGCAACGCCACACCCGGCTCTTTTTTTTTTCTTTCTTTCTTCAGGGATGCTCTTCAAAAGCGCTACATTCCGAGCCCTTTGAATATTTTTGAAACAAGTTCTCACCAAATTGCTCAGTAAGTAGCTGAGGCTGGCTTTAAACCTGCGCAATCTAGCCAAGCCTGGCGGTGCACGCTTATAATCCCAGCACTTGGGAGGCTGAGACAGGAGGATCACATGGGTTCGAAGCCAGCCTCAGATACTTAGTGAGGCTCTCAACAACTTAGTGAGACCCTGTTTCCAAATAAAGTATAAAATAGGTCTGGGAGTATAGCCCAGAGATAGAAAAGCCCCTGGGTTCCACCCCCAGTACCACACACACACAAAAAAACACCAAACCTGCGCAGTGCCTCCCGAATACTGGGATTACAAGCATATGCCACCACACCTGGCTAAATAACCAGCTTTTTAAAAGACACTCTAGCCAGGTGTGTTGGTGCACACCTGTGATCTCAGCATTTAGGAGGCTGGAACCAGAGGATCGCAGTTCAAGGACAGCCTTGCTACTTAGTGAGGGCTGGGGGTGTAGCTCAAAGGTAAAATGCCCCTGGGTTCTATCCCAAGTACTGCAAAAGAAAAAAAAAGAAGATACTTCTTTTAGATATTAAACTTTTTTTAAAATCAGAGGAACAATACCAAACATTGCATTTTATCAGTGGCTCTGAAAAGGTTCAATCATCAGCTGAGCATGGTGGTACACTCCTATAATTCCAGTACTGGGAGGCTATGACAGGAGGATTGCAGATTTAAAACTAGAAAAGCCCCGTTGCAAATTAAAAACCTAATAAAAAAGGCTGGAGAGACCCCTGGAGAAACCGGGCCCAGTAAGGCGCTGGGTTCTGGGTGGGGGTCGCGCGCGGCGCACACCAGCCGGGGCCCGGGTCGCGGAACCCTGGGCCCTGGGCCGAACTGCATGTAGCACGCCAGACCCCTGGAGAAGCCGGGCCCAGTAAGACGCTGGGTTCTGGGCGGGGGTCGCGCGCGGCGCACACCAGCCGGGGCCTGGGTCGCGGGACCCTGGGCCCCGGGCCGAACTGCGAGTAGCACGCCAGACCCCTGGAGAAACCAGGCCCAGTAAGACGCTGGGTTCTGGGCAGGGGTCCGCACAAGGCACGCCAGCTGGGGCCCGGGTCGCGGGACTCTGGGCCCCCGGCCGAACTGAGAGTAGCACGCCAGACCCCTGGAGAAACCTGGCCCAGAACAGAAAAAGATAAAGAAAAATATCGGAGAGGAGGTAAGAAAGCCGTTATGGATGCCAGGACACTGGAGATGCAGACAAAACTTATCTAAATGCACTGGAACTTATGGAAAAATTCGCCGTGAAAGAGGACTGCTATTTCTCTATATTGTTAAGAATCTCAGACATCACCTGTAAGGAGAGAGTTTAGCGGAGATCAAGGAGAAATGCGGTGTTGAAAGAGTTCTCCGCGATGGTGGTGGAGACTTGTATTCAGGAGAAGCAGAAACCGGATCTTACCAACTTTATTTTTTTTTGGAGAAATTACACCAAATGTCGAATGCTACCATCACGCATGCTTAGGAACACTGGACAACATTCAGAGTGGAAAAAGAGCCTGGGAAGGATTTGAAACGGTGGAGGCAGTGGCAATGCCAGTGGCCAATACTCAGGGGAGGCAGAGATCTGATACATTACACCTGGAACCTTTGAAATAATAACCACAGAGACAGTGATTGGAACCTGCTGAGGGGTTAGACGGGCACCGGGGCCAGTGGCCGACATTGGAGCTTGCTGTGAGGCAAGGCCACTACTGAGGCCTCCGTGGCCGGGATTGGAACCTGCCGAGGGGTTAGACCGATGCTGGGGCCAGCGAAGCCAGCATTGGAGCCTGCCGTGAGGCAAGGCCGGTACTGGTGCCTCCGAGGCCAGGATAAGAGCCTGCCGAAGGGTTAGGCCGGTGCTGGGGTCAGCAAGGCCGGCATCGGAGCCTGCCGTGAGGCAAGGCCGGTGCTGGGGCCTCCGAGGACAGGACCGGAGCCTGCTGAGGGGTTAGACCGGTGCTGGGGCCAGCGAGGCCGGCATCAGAGCCTGCCATGAGGCAAGGCCGGTACTGGGGCTTCTGAGGCCGGGATAAGAGCCTGCCGAAGGGTTAGGCCGGTGCTGGGGCCAGCGAGGCCGGCATCGGAGCCTGCCGTGAGGCAAGGCCGGTGCTGGGGCCTCCAAGGCTGGGATTGGAGCCTGCCTTGAGGCAAGGCCGGTACTGGGGCCTCCAAGGCCAGGATAAGAGCCTGCCGAGGGGTTAGGCCGGTGCTGGGGCCAGCGAGGCCGGCATTGGAGCCTACTGTGAGGCAAGGCCGGTACTGGGACCTCCGAGACCGGGATAAGAGCCTGCTGAGGGGTTAGGCCGGTGCTGGGGCCAGCGAGGCTGGCATCGGAGCCTGCCGTGAGGCAAGGCCGGTACTGGGGCCTCCGAGGCCAGGATAACAACCTGCCGAAGGGCTAGACCAGTGCTGGGGCTAGCGAGGCCGGCATCGGAGCCTGCCGTGAGGCGAGGCCAGCATCGGAGCCTGCCGTGAGACATGGCCAGTGCTGGGGCCTCCTAGGCCGGGAACGGAACCTGCCAAGGGGTTAGGCCGGTGCAGGGGTCAACGAGACCGGCACTGGAGCCTGCCGTGAGGCTGGGCCGGTGCTGGGGCCTCCGAGGCCGGGATTGGAATCCTGCCAAGGGGTTAGGCCGGTGCAGGGGCCAATGGCCAGCATCGGAGCCTGGCGTGAGGCAAGTTCACTCCTGCGGCCTCCAAGGCTGGGACCAAAGCCAGCTTAGGGGTTAGACCGGTGCAGGGGCCAGCGAGACCAGAACTGGGGCCTCCCATGAGGCAAGGCCGCTGCTTGAGCCAGCGAGGTCTGGATCAGTCCACTGAGTAGCCAGGCCACTACTGGGACCATCAAGAGTGGGATCGGTATTTGCAACGCAGGATGCACAGAGAAATACCGCAGAAAATATAAATCAGACGCTTCTCTTAATCAGCAATAACTAGGAGGAAAAGGGCAACAGGAAGAGGTTGAGCCAAAGAAAGGGCCCTATAGTGAAGCAACTAATGTGACCAATCAGAGGGTATGTAATACTGGAGGACGGAGCCTCTTTAAAACGCAGGAGGTACATAAACAAATGTATCAAAGTAAATCACCAAAGAAGCGTGGGATGGAGGGAGGGGGAGGGAATGGGATGGGGGCTGGAGGAGGGCTAATTGGATGATGTGTGCTTGTATATCTTCTCAAGTCTTGTACTCCAATGTGATTGATATATGACTACAATGCACCAATTTAAAAAATAAATTAATAAAAAAAAATGTAAAAATAAAAAAAAAGGCTGGAGAGCCAAGTGAGCTGGCACATGGTTGTAATCCCAGTTCTTGGGAGGCTGAGACAGGAGGATCACAGGTTTGGGGCAGCCTCAGCTACTTAGTGAGGTCCTCTACAACTAGTGAGATCCTGTTTCAAAATAAAGAATAAGAAATAGGGCTGGGGGTTTAGCTTGAAAGCAGAATGCTCCTGGGTTCAATCTCCACTACCATAAAAATATCTAAATAACTAAATAAAAAAGGCTGGGAATGCAGCTCAGAGGTAGAATACCCCTGGGTTGAATTCTCAAGAAAGGAAAAGAGGAAGGAAGGGGAGTGGTGGGAGAGAAGGGAAAAGAAAAGAAAAGAAAAGAAAAGAAAAGAAAAGAAAAGAAAAGAAAAGAAGAGAGAAGAAAAGAGAAGAGAATGGAAGGGAAGGAGGGAGAGGTTAAATAATTATACCTCAAAGTTAAAGACTCCAAAGTGATTATTTTTTGTTTTATGATTACATTTCTGAGTTTTTGTTTGTTTTGTGGCACTAAGTATGGAACCTAGGAGCATTCTACCTCTGAGCTACACCCCATCCCCATTTATTTTATTTATTTATTTATTTATTTATTCATTTATTTTAGTCGTACTGGGGATTGAACCCAGGGGCATTCTACTTCTGAGCTACACTCTTAGCCCTGGTCTTTATACTTTATTTTAAAACAAGGTCACACTAAGTTGCAGAGGGCCTTACTAAGTAGCTGAGGCTGGCTCCAAACCTGTGATCCTCCTTGTCTCAATCTCCCAAGTACTAGGATACTAGTATGCTCCACCAAACCCACCTTATGATTTTCATATTTTGTTTCTTTTGGTGTTGTTGTACTGGGGGTAGAATCCAGGGGTATTCTACCTCTGAGCTACACCTCCAGCCCTACTTTTTTTTTTTTTTACTTTGAAACAGGGTCTCTCTGAGTTGCAAAGGGCCTCACTAAATACCTGAGGCTGTCCACAAATTGTGATCCTCCTGTCTCAGCCTCCCAAATGCTGGGATTAAAAGTGTGCACCACAACGTCCCCGGTTTACGGTTTATTTTTAAATTAATATGATGTATAACATTGTTACCACTGAAATACATGAGATTAAATACTGCAATGGTACTAGCTATAAGCAAAATAAATTTTCACAATATAAGTTAGGCTCTGAGCAATTAGGTATTTCTGATGTGGTAAGAAGGCATTCTGTGTATAAAGAAGTGGAAACATTCCATTACTTTCACAAATAGGCAAAGGAATAATAAGTATAATAAGTGAAAAACATTCAGATTTTTTATTCTACATCAAGTGCTAGCAAAAGAGACAAAAGAAAAAGTACGGGAAGAAAAGACACAGGCAGATCAAGAGAAAGAGCAAGACAAGGATCCTCAACAAGAACAGAGACAAGCCAGAACAGGGAAAGCCCTAATCAAGTTCTCCCTGTGGGCCTCCTCCTAACAGTCTTCTAGCCTCAGGGCAGCTCCATCACACTGCACCCAGGAAGGCCAGAAGACACACAACAGTGAAAGCTCAGCAATCCCAAAGAAATTACATGCTGGGGAAGGGAAAGCTCACCTACACCTAACATCCAAGGTTAAGGATGAGAGTATAGATCTATTTCTTTAGTTCAAGATACACAAGGTCCCTCTGATAGGCAACTGAGAACAGAAGAGCAACAGAAATGTCTGGGATCAGTGAAGCTGATGTCCCTAGAGATCATGTGTGCTACAGGAGCCAGAAAATTACTTTAAGAGATTAAAAAAAAAAGAATTTGAAAACTAAAAGCAGTAAGAAAATTTAAAATATTAATATTTGGCATCAATTCTCTAAAAACAGACATTTCTATCATCTCTTACAGATGAATTTATACTACATATTTAAGTAGCATATATTAAAAATGAACATAATATTTGGGAGCTGGAGACAGGAGGATCATGTTTTGGTTTAAGGACAGCCTCAGTTATTACTTAATGAGGCCCTTTGCAGTGAGATACTGTTTCAAAATAAAGAACAAAAAAATCAGGCTGGGGGTATAGCTCAGAGGTAGAATGCCCCTGGATTCCATCCCCAGTACTGCAATAAATAAATAAATAAATAAATAAATAAATAAATAAATAAATTACAATATATAAAACATACGGTATACAGTATAACAAAATTCAGAGTCCTTCACAGCAAGCCTAACTCCACATACTTCCTGCTCAGCAGAAAGGAGTTTTCACACTTGAAGACACAGGCCACACTTACCATGTCCTGGCTCTGGACCAGGCCTAGAATACCAAAAGGAGAAGCTAGAGCCTAGTCCCTTCTGGGGACAGTTTCCCCACTTCAAAGGTACCAAACACCGCTTTGGACATAGTGAAAAAAACACAATACATTTATTCCCAAGAAATCAGAAATTATTTCAAGTCTCAAGTCTCATAAGTGCAGGCTAATAGCTTAATGAAGAATTCCTGAAAAGCATAGGTTCACAACTTACTTTTTTTTTTCTGGGTGGTAATGGGGTTCCTGGAAACCCTTCTACCTCCGGGCTACACTCCCAGACCTATTTTATATTTTTATTTGGAAACAGGGTCTCTTAAGCCAGAGAGGCTCACCAGTTACTCTTATTTATTTATGTATTTATGTATGTATGTATGTATGTATGTATGTATGTATGTATGTATTTATTTTTGCAGAACTGCAGATTAAACCCAGGGGCATTCTACTTCTGTGTGTGCTATCCACCCAGCCCTATTTTTTTTAATTCATTTTTATTTTGAAACAGGGGCTCAATAGGTAGCTAAGACTGGCTGTGAACCTATGATCCCCCTGTCTCAGCTTCCCAAGTACTGAGATTACAAGCATGTACCACCACATCCAGCTTAACTAGTTTTTTTTAATATCACTTACTTGAGATTAAGACTTAAGATTCTGGCAATTCCTTATTAGTTATATGTTGATATAGAACTGCACAATTTCCTTAAATTAATATATGTATATGTAAACATATACTAGGGATTGAAATCAGGGGCATTCTACCTCTGAGCTTTAAACCAGCCCTTTTTAAAATTTTTTTATTTTTTTTATTTTTATTTTTTTTTGGTACTGGGGATGGAACCCAGAGGCTTTCTATCTCCAGGCTATACTCCCAGGCCCTTTTTTTCTATTTAATTGGAAACAGGGTCTCACTAAGTTGCTGAAAGCCTCACTAAGTAGCTGAGGCTGGCTTCGAATCTGTGCGATCCTCCTGTCTCAGCCTCCCAAGCGCAGGGATTACAAACGTGCGCCACCACACCCGGCTTATTTTTTTATTTGGAACAGAGTCCACTAAATTACCAGTGCTGGGCTTGAACCTGTGGTCCTCCTATTCTAGCCTCCCAGGTAATGGGATTACAGGTATTATCACCATGTTTGGCTCCTTAAATTAGTATTTTGAATCTTATTCCTTTTGAACGGGTTGGGGGAAAAAAATAAAAACTTTAGTAAAATATAAGATACTGGGAAATTCAATATTTACTTTTTCTGTACTATTTGACCAAAATAAAAATTATGCCTTCTACAAATCTGAGAAATGGTTAGTCATAATTTATCACCTCTGATACACATTATTAAATATTTATTTTGAACTTATTAGAATACAAACTTATCTATTCATTTCATGAACAGAAAGATCATGTGTTTATTTTGATTTGGTTTTTGAGAGTTATCTGTACATGCGTGGTTTCATGTAGTCAGTTTCCAGAGAACTTTCATCATTGATTAGAAAGACTGTATTATGTTTTCTTAGGCTACACCCCTGAGATACTGAGCTACTGGCAAAAGCAAAGCCCATCCTCTCTTAGGCTAGAGAGATCAACATACCTGGCAGTAACGGCACAAATTTATAGAAGAGTTGTATGGACTTGTGTCGAAACTCTGTCTGGGGTCTTCCACAGTGAGCCAAAAGCCACTTGACCAGATCCAATAAACACAATGATATTGAAGGTCGGAATCCTCTACCCAGAGAGAACACACTGACATTAATATGGCCTCCGACATTTAACATTTAGCTGTAGGAGAGCTAAGAAATCATAGATCCAACTTCACAATTTTACCATATTGACACATGTAGAAACCTCATTAAAAAGTATCCAACTCACTGGGCTAGGTGGCGCACGCTTGAAATCCCAGCATTTGGGAGGCTGAGATAGTAGGATCGATCATGTTTCACAGATAGCCTCAGATACTTAATGAGGCCCTTTATAAACTCAGTGAGACCCTGTTTCAAAAATAAAGAATAAAAAATAAGACTGAGGTGTGTAGCTCAGAGGTAGAATGCCCCTAGGTTCAATCCCCAATAGTGCAAAAAAAGTCTCCAACTCTTTTTTTCCCCCTACTGCTGTGAATTGAACCCTGGGGCATTCTACCTTTGAGCTACAATCCTAGCCCTTTTTATTTTGTATTTTGAAAAACCAAGTTTCACTAAGTTACTGAGGCAGGGATCAACCCCGTGATCCTCCAGTCTCAGTTTTTGAAGCATTGGTATTACAAGTGTAATCAAGTGTGCCACAGTGCCCAGTACATTCAATTCATTTGTAATGTATTATGACTAGAAAGCAATCAGAACATCACAGGATAAATGGGTGTTAAAAGTGATTAACCAGCCAGGCTTGGTACCCCAGCAAATTAGTGAGACACTGTTTCAACCTAAAAAATGAAATAGAGCTGGAGCTCTAGCATGGAGACAGAATGCCCTTGGATTCAATTCCCATTACTAAATTAAAAAAAAAAGTACAGGGAAAATAAATTTAAAACTAACTTTCAACTTGTATCTACTTATTTGAATCAAAATAAAAGAACTTTTACTTTTTTCTTTTTTTTGGGGGGTTAATAAGGATGGAACCCAGGGGCATTTGGGACATTCTACCTCTGAATATAGCCCTAGCCCTATTTTATTTTTTATTTATTTATTTTTATTTTTTATTTTTGGTACTAGGAATGGAACCCCAGGGCATTCTACTTTCGAGCTACACCCTCAGCCCTATTTTTTATTCTATATTTTGAAATAAGGTCTTATTAAGTTGCAAAGGGCCTCACTAAGTAGCTGAGGCTGTCTGCGAACCCAGATCCTCCTGTCTTAACCTCCCAAATACTGGGATTACAAGTGTGTGCCACCACACCCAGCTTTTATTTTAATTTGAAACAGGGTCTCACTAAGTTGATGAGAATCTCGGTATTTGCTGAGACTGCCCTCAAACCTGCCATCCACCTGTCTCAGCTTCCCAAATACTAGGATTACAGGCATGAGCCACTGCACCCAGCTAAACAAAACATTTTTTTTTTTTTTTTTTTGGTGGTACTGGAGTTCCTGGAAGCCCTTCTACCTCTAGGCTACACTCCCAGACCTATTTTATATTTTTATTTGGAAAAAGGGTATCTTAAAGCCAGAGCGGCTGGCTTCGAACCTGCACAATCCTCCTGTCTCTGTCTCCCAAGCGCGGGGATTTCAAGCGTGCGCCACCACGCCCGGCTAAACAAAACATTTTTAAACAAGGCATTTTTAACTCCTTTGGAAAACTGACTATGCATACTTCTGTACATTTCATTCAGAGAACTAATTATCCTGTACACATCCATCCTGATTGTCCTTCATTAGCTGAGAATTAGCTTTATGTGGGGAAAATGGTGGAAAAGGAAACAGTCACGTACGGAGGTAAGCGTCGTTTTCTTGCCATGTTTAGAGACACATGCTTTTTCTCGACAATGCGACTCAGGTGATCCACAGCATCGCAGCACTGCTGAACTGTACCTGTTCTCCAGCACCAAAAATAGTTTCCAAAATTAATACATACCTGATTACTAAAGCAGAAGTATAAATCTATTGGCCTAATCCTGTGATTAAGATAATTGTACTAAAGACTTGTGATTTATAACAAGTGATTTATAATGAATGTCCAAATGATTTATAATGCATGTCCAAAAACAAAGCCAAGATGTAAGACAGCAGAGTAGCATAGCCTGAGCAGGTACACAGGCACACACACAGCCATGGCATGCTCAGCTAAAATCTTCACACCAGTACAGCTACAGCATAGCCTGGCACAATGCACTGCAGATGGAAGACAACTAGGAAATACTACAAATCCCCACACCAAGGCAGAAGCCTCGGCACATCCATTCAAAGCTATTCTTTGACAGGTATGAGATCCTTGACTCCCTTCTTCTGGTGTAGTATACAAAACTATATTATAAATTAATAGTGGTGCTAGGGACTGAGCTGAAGAGCACTCACCACTGAGCTACATACACCCTTAGTCCTATTTTACTTTTCTTTTCTTTTTTTTTTTTTTTTTTTTGGTGGTACTGGGGTTCCTGGAAACCCTTCTACCTCCGGGATATATTCCCAGACACCTATTTTTTATATTTTTATTTGGAAACAGGTTCTCTTAAGCCAGCGAGGCTGGCTTTGAACCTGCACAATTCTCCTGTCTCTGCCTCCCAAGTGCAGTTTACTTTTCATTTTGAAAGGTCTCAGCTGGGCGTGGTGGTGCACGCTTGTAATCCCCACGCTTGGAAGGTGGAGACAGGAGGATCCTGCAGGTTCGAAGCCAGCCTCAGCTGGCTTAAGAGACCCTGTTTCCAAATAAAATATAAAATAGGTCTGGGAGTATAGCCCAGAGGTAGAAGGCCCCTGGGTTCCATCCCAGTACCAACAAAAAAAAAAAAAAAAAAAAAAAGAAAGAAGGTCTTGCTAAGTTGCTGAGGACCTCAGCCTCCAAGTTCTGGGATTATAGGTGTGTGGTACCATGTCTGGCTAACTTAGTATCTTTTTAACGTTCCTTAATCACAGCCAAAGGAGCTTCACCACAATCTTATAATAAGATCACTTTTTTATTCCCTAAGTTACTGTTGGGAAGCTGAGAGACACTGGTCATGTCTCATGGTTACTGCATCCAGTCTCTTCAAAACTATGAAACTGTGTAACTTCACATTTGTACTGTTGCAGTTACTGACTGGCTGCCTTGCCCACCCCTCCTGGGCAGAATCTTCCACCAGCCCAGGATTACTGTGCAGATGCCAGGGACACATGGTTGTGTTTGAGGATTAGGACAGGAAAATAGAAACTTAAAACCTGGATAGGAGGTATTGGAGAGTCATATCTCCCTTTCATACTTATTAGATTTATTGTAGAAGATATGAAAAAGATCTAATGAGAATCACCTGGGCCTTACCTCCTGCATAGAAAAACTCTTAAGACTGTAACACACAGAAATAAGCATGGAAACAGAACACAAGGCTAGCACACACCTAAGGATTTTTCATCTCCATGTGCCAACGCCAGGCTTTCCATAAAGATCACCAAAGCTTCAAACACAAACTGCTCTACCAGGGACTCTTCTTCCCTGCAAAATAAAGAACATTAAGCTTCACCTAAGAAAATAGAAACACAAAGGACACAAAGGACAAAAAAAGTCATAGTCATAAAAAAGCAAACATTAAATAATTTGTTTAAGCCGGGCGTGGTGGCGCACGCTTGTAATCCCCGCACTTGGGAGGCGGAGACAGGAGGATCGCGCAGGTTCGAAGCCAGCCGCGCTGGTGTAAGAGACCCTGTTTCAAAAATATAAAATAGGTCTGGGAGTGTAGCCCGGAGGAAGAAGGGCTTCCAGGAACCCCAGTACCACCAAAAATAAAAATAAAAAAATAAAAATAATAAAAATAATAATAATAATTTGTTTTAAAAAAAAGCCAAACATTTTAGAACAAACAAGTGCTTCTTAAAGAACAATACTTCCTCAGACTGACGCCTTAGACTGATGCCTAAGGGTGCACAAGCCAAGGGCAACCCTGACTTTCTTCTAGCTCCACCTGCCCTTCACCTCTCCTCCTCATTCCCTGTGGGACTACTTCTAGCACATAACCTTAGAACCTCTGTTGTGACTACATTTCACAGAAGTTACTAAAATTCAGTTAAGAGCCGGGTGTGGTGTTGCATGCCTGTAATCCCCACGCTTGGGAGGCTGAGACAGGAGGATCATGCAGGTTCGAAGCCAGCCTCAGCTACTTAGTGAGGATCTCAACAACTTCGTGAGACCCTGTTTCCAAATAAAATATAAAATAGGTCTGGGAGTATAGCCCAGAGATAGAAAGCCTCTGGGGTCCATCCCCAGTACCACCAAAAAAAAAAAAAAAAAAAAAAAATTCAGTTAAGAACTGATACTATATCCACATTCGTTTAGAATAAAGAAAATTTAAGCTAGGCATGGTGGTACACGCCAGTAATCCTGGTACTTTGGAGGCTAAACTAGTAGGAACACAGGTTCAAGGCCAACTTCAGGAACTTAGTAAGGCCCTCAGCATCTTAGCAAAACCCTGCTTCAAAATGAAAGAACAAAAAGCCAGGCGTGGTGGTGCACACTTGAATTCCAGCATTTGGGAAGCTGTTATAGGAGGATAGCAGTTCGTGGACAGGCTCAGCTACTTAGCGAGGCCATTCGCAACTCAGTGAGACTGTTTCAAAAATAAAAAGACTAAATAGGGCTGAGGATGTAGCTCGAAGGTATAATGCCCCTGGGTTCCATCCCCAATACCACAAAAAAAAAAAAAAAAAAATTAAAGAAAAAATTTTTTCAGAGGCTAGTCATGAAGCTCAGAGTTGGAATGCCTCTGGGTTCAAGGCCTAGTACCTAAAAAAAAAAGAAAAAAAAATTACAAAAAATACTGTGTAGCCAGGCATGGTGGCACATGCTTTTAATACCAGCATTTGGGAGCCTGAGACAGGAGAATCACAGTTCACAGACAGCCACCGCTACTTAGGCCCCTTGCAACTCAATGAGACCCTGTTTCAAAATAAAGAATAAAAAATAGGGTTGGGGGTGTAGCTCGGAGGTAGAATACCCCTGGGTTCCATCCCCAGCACTGCAAAAAAAAAAAAAAAAAAAATACTCCGTGTGTTTGTGTGTGTCTCACTGAAGATGGAACCCATAGTCATTCTACCACTGAGCTACACCCCAACCCTTTTGATGTTTTCTTCTGGAACAGGGTCTAAGTTACTGTATGCTAGCCTTGAACTTAAGATCCTCCTGGCTCAGCTATGTAAATACTAGGATTACAGGTATGCTCCACTGTGCCCAGCTGTAAAAACAAGAAAGCAGGGTATGGTGGTGCATACTTGTAATCCCAGCATTTGGGAGGCTGGGACAGGAGGATCATGGTTCATAGACAGCCTCAGGTACATAGTGAGGCCCTTTGCAACTCAGTGAGATGCTATTTCAAAATAAAGAATAAAAAATAGGACTGGGGGTATAGCTTGGAGGTAGAATGCACCTGGGTTCTATCACCAATGCCACACAAAAATAAATAAATAAATAAATCAATAAATAAATAGGAAATTTAAAAGCTCTTAACCTACCTTTAGGTAGTAAGATAACATCACCAAGCCTGGTGATGATTGCCTATAATCTCAGTGCTTGGGAGGCTGAGATCGGGGTTGGTTCAAGACCAGTCTCAGCAACTTAGGGAGACCTAAGTTTCATTTTATAAAAAATAAAATAGGGCCGGGAGTATAGCTCAGAGGTAAAAGGTAGAATGCCTCCGGGTTCAATCCCCAGTATCACACATTCACACACAACCCAGACAGAGTTAAACACTCATTTCTCAGAACCACCAGTACAAATCTCAAGAATGTCCTTTATATTCTTGCCTGTCATCAGGCTCTCCTACCTAAATTCCCTGTAGATGTTATTAAAGGCGAGTGAGGCACCGAGCCTCTTGAAAGCACTGGGGTGAAGTGCCAAGCTGTAGAGGCGCTTGAAAAGCGACTTGGTGTTCACTGGACTCTTCTCCTGCTGCTGTGGCGTTGTTTGCTTAATAGACCATTTGAGGAACTCTCGACTACACCGACCACAAAAATCTCTCAAAGTACTATCAACGGGGTCCACAATTCCATCCTGAAACAAAACAGACACTTTATTGTGCTTATTTTTAGATCCATAAAATAGCAACTCAATTTGACACTGAGCATAACTAAAGTATGTTATTTATAAAATTATTTACAGCACTAAATAATAAAAAGTAAACACCAGAAAAAAAAAAAAGCTGGTTGTCTAGAATGTAGTCTCAAATGATAATTTATTTTTTCTTTTTATTTTTTGGTACTAGAGATTCTAACCAGGGGCATTCCACTTCCAAGCTACACCCCAGCCTTTTATTTTTTTTTTATTTTATTTTTTGTGTGTGTGTGTGGTACTGGGGTTCCTGGAAACCCTTCTACCTCCGGGCTACACTCCCAGACCTATTTTATACTATTTACTTGGAAACAGGGTCTCTTAAGCCAGCAAGGCAGGCTTTGAACCTGCAGGATCCTCCTGTCTCCACCTCCCAAGCAAGGGGGTTACAAATGTGCACCACCACACACAGCTTTATTTATTTATTTATTTATTTATTTATTTGAGTGGTACTGGGGCTAGAACCCTTCTACCTCCAGGCTACACTCCCAGACCTATTTTATATTTTATTTGGAAACAGTGTCTTTTAACAATGCTGACTTCAAACCAGCGTGATACTCCTGTCTCCGCCTCCCAAGCGTGGGGGGGGGGGTTACAAGCATGTGCCCCCACGCCCAGCCCGGCTCTATTTTTTATTTTGAAAGAGGATCACAGTAAGTTGTTAAGGCTGCCCTCAGATCTGTAATCCTCCAGTTTTAACCTCCCAAATGCTGGGATTACAGAAATGTACCACTGTGCCTGGTGACAATTTCCTTTTGACATAAGGAAAACACTATCTTTTATACAAATTAAATAAAATAGAAAATCCATGGAAAAGAGATAAAATACTGCAGTAGCTGGACTTGTCCCCTATAGCAAATGCTAGAAACAGTCTTTACAGTTCTATGTTGATGGTATTTGAAGTGGGGTCTTTCTGGGGGGCCCCATGACACCATTTCTAACTTTCTAAGAAGAGGACAAGGATCGGAACTTGTATGCTTATCACCCGTTCGCCAAGTGACATCTCTACCACGCTAAGACACAGCAAGATGGCTCACCATGGACAGTGCCTCCAGGCTGGGCCTTCCTGGCCTCCAAGAGGAGCGCACAAGATATCTCCACTCTTTATAAATGAGCTACTCTGTGTTGTTACAGCAGGAGGCATATGCTGATGTCAAGGCATTGGCAACTGTCCCTACGGGGACTACAGCTCTCCTCCACTGGAGTTACCAAGTTCACGTGACCTTTTCTTTTCTTGCAGTACTGGGAATTGAACCAAGAGGCACTCTACCTCTGAGCTAAACCCCCAGCCCTATTTTATTCTTTATTTTGAAACCGTGTCTCACTAAGTTGTGGAGGGCCTAAGTGACTGAGGCTGTCCGCGAACTTGCTGTGATCCTCCTGTCTCAGCCTCCCAAGTACTGGGATTACAAGCGTGCGCCACCACGCCTGGCATCACTTCACCTTTTCTCTCCTTAGCCATTTCATTTTATTTTATCAATATCTTACCAGATTCCTTTCTGAAGTCCTTCCTTAAGCTACCTTCAAGAATCAAAGAAGAAAAGAAATAACTGAGATAAATCGGGCGTGGTGGCACAGTTTGTAATCCCAGCATTCGGGAGGCTGAGACTGGAGGATCGGGGTTCGCAGACAGCCTCAGCTACTTAGTGAGGCCCTTTGCAACTCAGTGAGACCCTGTTTCAAAATAAAGAATTAAAAAATAGGGCAGGGAGGTATAGCTCAGAGGTCAAATGCCCCTGGGTTCCATTCCCAGACCTGCAAAAATAATAATAATAATAATAATAATAATAATAATAATAATAACAACAACAACAACAACAACAACAACAACAACAACCAAGATAGAAGCTTCAAAATAGAAATATGAAGCTGTGCGTGGTGGTGCACACTTGTAATCCCAGCACTTAGGAGGCTGAGACTGGAGGTTCACGGTTCATGGACAGCCTCAGCTACTTAGTGAGGCTCTCCTCAACTTAGTGAGACCCTGTTTCAAAATAAAGAATAAAAAATGGGGCATGGGGTGTATCTTAGAGGTCAAACGTCCCTAGGTTCCATCCCCAGAACCACACACACACACACAAAAATAGAAATATGAGAATATACCTAAGTGAATACAACTTCAAATTTCATTCACTGTATTTTTCACAGCAGGACTCAATGGTAGACAATGGAAGAAATTAAACTATAGATATAGTACAGTCTATACCCAATTAACATTGTGGAGCCACTCACTTTGCCACCCATGCCATGGCATCCAGGTGACTCTGGAGTGAAAGGTGCACTATAAATGATTACATGACTGGCATAGACCACCGTGCACAGCTCGCTATGCCCTCCTGCCGGCACCTCTCGAGCCTCCCCTCTCACCAGCCCCTTCACAAAGAAAATGCAAGGCAGACCCCAGTCATCACAAACACCACAAACCAAACACCGTCACTGCTTCTCAGGCAAGTTTTTATCAACACCCCTGCTTACTCTGGCCCTTAAACTTTTTTGTGTGTGTGGGTCTGGGGATGGAAGCTAGGGGCATTTGACCTCCAAGCTACACCCCTTCCCTATTTCTTTTTTTTTATTCTTTATTTTGAAACCAGGTCTTACTGAGTTGCAGAGGGCCTCACTAAGTAGCTGAGGCTGTCTGCAAATCGCGATCCTCCAGTCTCAGCTTCCCAAATGCTGGGATTACAAAATGTGTGCCACCATGCCCGGCTGGCCCTTAAACTTTTAACAGAAAATGGCATGCAGAGGTGAAATAGAGTCAATTTGTGAGAAGACAATTAAAGAATATTTGATTGCACAAATCAACTATGTGGTTAACTAAACTTTTTTTTTTTTTTTTGGTGGCACTGGGGATTGAACCCAGGAATAATCTACCATCTACCTCCAAGCTAATTTATATCCCTAAGCCCTATTTTATTTTTATTTTTAAACAGGTCTTAATAAGTTGGTACGGCTGACTTCAAACCTGTGATCCTCCTGTCTCAATCTCCCAAGTACTAGAATTAATAGGTTTGAGCCACCACTCCTGGTTAATTGAAGCTTTTTTTTTTTTTTCTTTTGCACTGGAGATTCAATCCACGGGCATTCTATCTCTGAGCTACACCCCCCAGCCTATTTTTCATTCTTTATTTTGAAACAGGGTCTCACTAAGTTGAGGAGGGCCTCAATAAGTAAGTTGTAAACCAAGCATTTGGAAGGATCACAGTTCCAGGAAACAAGGATCATGGTTCCAAGACAGCCTCAGCTACTTATTGAGGCCCTTTGCAACTCAGTGAATCCCTGTTTCAAAAAATAAAGAATAAAAAATAGGGCTGGGGGTGTAGCTCAGAGGTAGAATGCCCCTGGGTTCCATCCCCAGTATCTTTAAAGATAAATAAATGCCGGGCATGGTGGCGCACGCTTGTAATCCCGGCACTTGGGAGGCAGAGACAGGAGGATCTCTGCCTCCCAAGACAGGCTTAGGAGACCCTGTTTCCAAATAAAAAAAAGTAAAAATAGGTCTGGGAGTGTAGCCCAGAGATAGAAGGGATTCCAGGAACCCCAGTATCACCAAAAAAAAAAAAGATAAATAAATAAAATTAATATAACAAGCCAGGCATGGTGGCTCACACTTGTAATCCCAGTACTTGAGAGGCTGAGACAATAGGATTGCAGGTTCCAGATCTTGTTTCAAAACAAAGAATAAAAAATAGAGCTGGGGGTGTAGCTCGGAGGTAGAATGCCCCTGGGTTCCATCTCCAGTACTAAAAAAAAAAAAAAAAAAAAAAAAAACATGCATATTCCTCACACCCTGAACACACACACACACTTTCTCACCATTAATGGTGATAAAATCTGTTAAACTGACAACTGTCCTTCTAGAAAACAATAAAAACACAAGAAGTAAACTGTTATTTAAACTATTTCTTAGTTGCAGATATCTAAGAGTACTACTAAAGTAAATAAATATAGTACTCTATCCACTAAAATGGCATTAGAAAACAAACACAACAAAAGAAAAAGATAAGATTCAGCTAATGGATATATTTTGGTATATATATATTGTGTGTGTGTGTGTGTGTGTGTGTGTGTGTGTGTGTGTTGCTGGGAACTGAACTCAGGGGTATTCTCTACCTACAAGCTAATCCCTCAGCCCTACTTTTTTTGTTTTCTTCTCAGTACTGGGGATGGGACCCAGAGGCATTCTACCTCTGACCTATACCCCCAGCCCTATTTTTTATTCTTTTTTTGTGTGTGTGTGTGTGGTTTTGGGGATGGAACTCCGGGGCATTTTACCTCCAAGCTACACCCTCTGCCCTATTTTTTATACTTTATTTAAATCCGAGTCTCACTGAGTTGCAGAGGGCCTCACTAAGTAGCTGAGGCCGTCCACGAACCGAGATCCTCCAGGTCTCAGCCTCCCAAATGCTGGGATTACAAGCATGCACCACCACGCCCGGCTTTATTTTTTTTTTTTATTGCCGGGCGTGGTGGCACACCCTTGTAATCCCCACGCTTGGGAGGCTGAGACAGGAGGATCGAGCAGGTTTGAAGACAGCCTCAGCTGGTTTAAGAGACCCTGTTTCCAAATAAAATATAAAATAGGTCTGGGAGTGTAGCCCAGAGGTAGAAGGCCCCTGGGTTCCATTCCCAGTACCACCAAAAAAAAAAAAAAAAAAAAAATTTATTTTTGTGTGCGTGTGATACTGGGGATGGAACCCCAGGGCATTTGACTTCCAAGCTACACCCTTTACCCTATTTTTTATACTTTATTTAAAACCGAGTCTCACTGAGTTGCAGAGGGCCTCACTAAGTAGCTGAGGCTATCCACAAACCGTGATCCTCCTGTCTCAGCCTCCCAAATGCTGGGATTACAAGCATAAACAATCACGCTTATTTTGAAACAGGTTCTCATTAGATTGATGAGAGTATCACTGCTTTCTGAGGCTGTCCTTGAACCTGTGCCTATCCTATCTTAGCCTCTTAAGTTCTGGAAATTACAATTATGCACCACCACACCCAGCTTACATTTTGGTATCTTAACAGGTAGCTTTTCCTAAAGCTCTAAATGCACATTAAACATAACAAGTCAATGAAATCATAAATGTCAACTTCTACTCACCAATATGGCTTCTAATAAGGCGACGGTGTCTTGACTTTCAAACTTCTTATTATTTGTGAACCAATGAATGAGCTGCATGACAAGTGGCTCAAACAGCTGCCTTGTTACCTAAAGAGATTACAGCGCTGAAATCCACAGCCTTCAGGGTAAAGTACACTTAAACGGAATTTGCATGGGGCAAAACCAAGTAAAACCATTACTGCCATTTCACTAGTTTGCTAGTTCAGTTTCATAATGAGTAACTATTACTTAATATTAACTTATATAACGTAACTATTCTTACCTACTTCCTAAGAGTTCAGCAAAAATACACACACACACACACACACACACACACACACACACACACACTAAATTTCATTGTTCCTCTAATTATGAGGACAATCAGGGTAGACATAATGGGATCTGGTTTGTTTTTGGTCCTGGGGATTGAAAGTAAGGGCATTCTACCTGTGAGCTTCATTTTCCAGTCCTATACTTTATTCTGAAATGGAGTTTTGCTGCTGGGCTAAGTAGCTCATGCTTGTAATCCCAACTTGTACTTTGGGAGGCTGAGGCAAGAGGATCACGGTTCACAGACAGCCTCAACAACTTTGCAATTCAGTGAGACTATGTTTCAAAAATAAAGAATAAAATATAGGGCTGGGGTGTAGCTCAGAGGTAGAATGCCCCTGGGTTCCAACCCCAATACTACCAATACTACAAAAAAAAAAAAAAAGAAAGAAAGAAAAAAGAAAAGAAAAGAAAGGGAGTTTTGCTAAGTTGGTGAGGGTCAAACTAAGTTACAGCCTACTGGCCTACAGACCTGTGCTCCTCTAATCTCAGCTTCCTAAGTACTAGGATTATAGGAATGCACCACAGTGCCTGGCTGGAAGAGCTTTTAAAAGTCCTGATTCGCCAGGCGTAGTGGCACACACTTGTAATCCCAGTACTTGAGAGGCTGAGACAGGAGGATCGTGCAAGTTCGAACCCAGCCTCAGCTACTCAGTGAGGCTCTCAGCAGTTCAGTGAGACCCTGTTTCTAAATAAAATATAAATTAGGTCTGGGAGTGTAGCCCAGAGAGAGAACACCCCTAGGTTCCATCCCCAGTTGCAAAAAAAAAGTCCTGATTCCCAGGGCAACTTCTATAACCAATTAAATCACAGTATATGGTAGTAGCCAGGGAGCAATATTGAAAAAAAAAAAATCCCCAGGTAGAAAGGTGTGGTGGCATACACCTGTAATCCCAATAGTTGGGAGGGTAAGCAGGAGACCAGCCTTAACCACCTAGCAAGACAGCCAGCAACTTAGTGAAACCGTTTCAAAATAAAAAATAAAAAGGGCTGGAGGGTAGCTCAGAGGTAGAATGTCCCTAAGTTCAATCTCCAACACCACACATAGACACACACACACACACACACACACACACACACACACACACACTATACATATACATATATATATACACACATACACAGAGAAAGACAGAGACAGACAGACAGACAAACAGCCAGACAGAGAGAGAGAGAGAGAGAGAGAGAGAGAGAGAGAGAGAGAGAGAGAGAGAGAGAGAGATCCAGGTGATTACAGTATGCAACTACCTCTGTCAACTTGTTTTTTTTAGGTTTTTTAACAGTTTTAGATTCAAAATCAAGTACTCACCTGATCTACATCACAGGCAAGGCGCAGCAACACAGGCAATGTATGCTTATGGAGCTGGTGCAGGGGTGCAGAGCCCTGGCCGCCCTCAGGCATCTGTGTGGATTTTCCCAACATGAACATGACCATACTGTGTAACAGTTCACACGCTGCCACCTACATGGGCCGGGAGTACAACAATGCTTAACTTATGTTCACAAGAGAAGACAATTTTGAAATGGTACTCAATTTAGCCTGTTAAGGGGAAAAAATGCCTTTATCAAAGATAAATATCATATTTCAAATATAAATTGACTAGATGTAGCACTTATACAAAATGCTACATTTACTTTGATATTTAAGAACTAAGAAGTGAATTTTTTTTTGGTACTAAGTTTTGAGCCCAGAGATATTCATCTCCAAGGTAAACCCCCAGCTCATTTTATTTCTTATTTGAGAATAGGGTCTCACTTGGTCACTGAGAGCCTTGCTAAATTGCCAGGGCTGGCTTTGAGACTGAGATTCCCCTGTCTCAGCCTCCCAAATACTGGAATTACAAGCATATGCCACCACACACAACTAAGAAGTGAAACTTAAAAGCTTTAGACACTGGTACTACTACATTCATAAGAAATGTATTTCAAGCCAGGCATGGTAGGATATGGCTCTAATTCGGTACTTGGAAGGCTGAGACAAAGGATTGCAGGTTTAAGGCCAGCTTCATCAATTTAACAAGGGCTTCAGCAACTTAATGAGACCCTATTTCATATAAGAAATGAAAAGGGCTAAAGCTGTAGCTCAGAAGCTCAGAGGTGGAATAACCCCTAAGTTCAATTCACAGCAACACCCAACCCCAAAAAATAATGTATGAATAGATCAATGCTGCCACATTATAGAACTATAAACATGGTTTGGTTTGAAATTATCAATTGCTGCCGGGCGTGGTGGTGCACGTTTGAGATCCCCGCTCTTGAGAGGTGGAGACAGGAGGATCGCGCAGGTTTAAAGCCAGTCCTGCTGGCGTAAAAGACCCTGTTTCCAAACAAAAAGTATAAAACAGGACTGGGAGTATAGCCTGGAGGTAGAAGGGCTTCCAGGAACCCCAGTACCACACACACACAAAAAAAAAAAGAAAGAAAGAAAAGAAATTATCGCTTTCTTTTTTTTTTTTTGCATCCCCACCCCAATTTTTTATTCTTTATCTTGAAACAGGGTCTCAGTGAGTTGCAGAAGGCCTCACTAAGTAGCTGAGGCTGTCCAAGAACCAGGATGCTACTGTCTCAGCCTCCCAAATGCTGGGATTACAAGTGTACGCCATCATGCTCGATCACTTTTAAAGAACTTTAGAAACTTATCAATATTAAAAATTGAGATTATCCGCGGCTGGGATATAGCTCAATGCCAAAGTGCCTGCTTTGCAGGTGCAGTGCTCTGGATTCGATCCCTGTTTCCAAAAAGACCAAAAAAAAAAAAAAAAAAATTGAGATTATCTGTTTCTAATTTTTCAATCTTCCAGGTTAAGAGGATAAACACTGAGTATCACTGTTTGACTCAGTATGACTGAGTATCAATTTTTTTTATGGTACCACATATTGAACACAAGGTCTCTTCATTACTGAACTAGATTCCCAGCCCTATTTAATTATTTTTAAAAATAGGATTTAAGTTGCAGAGGCTGGCCTCAAACCTGTGCTCCTCCTGTCTCATCCTACCAAGTATTGGAATTATAAGTGTACTCCACCACGCCCACCTGAGTATCATTTTTTTTTTTTTTTTTGGCAGTACTGTGGATGGAACCCAGGGACATTCTACCTCCACGCTATTCTTTGTTTTGAAAGAAGGTCTCACTGAGTTGCAAAGGACATCACTAAGTAGTTGATGCTGGCTGCAAAACATGATCCTCCTGTCTTAGCTTCCCAAGTGCTGGGATTACAAGCGTGTACCACCACACCTAGCTCAAGTACCACTTTTTAAATGCTCTTTGCACTGTATTTTCCATTATGAAGAACTTTTGGCATGTTTAACTTTGTCAGTTTTTCATCTATTAAGATTATTTAACTTTCACCCGGCATGGTGGTGCACGCTTGTAATCCCTGCACTTGGGAGGCTGAGACAGGAGGATCGCACAGGTTCGAAGCCAGCCTCAGCTACTTAGTGAGGCTCTCAGCAACTTAGTGAGACCCTGTTTCCAAATAAAATATAAAAATAGGTCTGGGAGTATAGCCCAGAGGTAGAAAACCTCTGGGCTCCACCTCCAGTACCACCAAAAAAAAAAAAAGATTAACTTTCATTTATCAGTGACACCTATTTATGACTATTTATAAAAACACAAAATTAATAATTATGGGATGGCTAAGATACATTACTTATTTCACGACCAATATGTTTACAAAGTAAGAGACCCAAAATGATGAATGAAATGAAAAATGATAGTACTGGGCATAGTGGCACACATTTGTAATCCCAGTATTTAGAAAGCTGACACAGGAGGATTGCAGGTTCAAAGCCAGCCTAAGCAACTTGGTGAGACTCAAAGAAACCAATGAGACTGTTTCCAAATAAGAAATAAAATTGGGCTGGGGGTGTAGCCCAGAGATAAAATGCCCCTGGGTTAAATCCCTAGGAAAGTAAGAAAGAAAGGAAGGAAGGAAAAAGGAAAGTACTTTTGTTTGCCTGCCACTAGCTGAAAGAGCCAATTCCGTGACCCGGGGCAGGAATACATCCAGGTAAATGAGAGGCTTCATATCTCTGAAGGGCACTGCGAAGCTGAGCCGCTTCTCCATGTCCCAGGCCACACATCTCTTCATCCTCTCATCCGAGGACACAGCTGGCAAGAATAAAGAACAGCAGTTGCTATTCACAATCTCATACCAACTGTCCTGCCCCTCAGTAGTGAAGCTGGAGTATTTCTAAGCTTTCAAGTTAAGTACATCATTTATCTGTCATTTTAGTTTGCCTCAGATATATAATCACAACATTAAAAAGCACTGATATACTACTTCTAAAGTTAACAAGTAAAATTCTCTGTAAATAAATCTAACCATCTGGAATCTTTGATACTCAAATTTAATGAGTTACCTAAATTATTTTGTAGAAAAATGTTAAATTAACAATATTTTATTTAAGGCCGGGCGTGGTGGCACACGCTTATAATCCCCGCGCTTGGGAGGCAGAGACAGGAGGATCGTGCAGGTTCGAAGCCAGCTGCGCTGGCTAAAGAGACCCTGTTTCCAAAAATAAAATAGGTCTGGGAGTGTAGCCCGAAGGTAGAAGGGCTTCCAAGAACCCCAGTACCACCAAAAAAAAAAAAAAAAAAAAATTTATTTAAAATCTCTTTTTTTGTGTGTGGTACTGGGGATTAAACCCAGGAACATTCTACCTCCGAGCTACAACCCCAGCCCTATTTTTTATTTTCTTTCTTTCTTTCTCTCTTTCTTTCTTTCTTCTTTCTTTCTTTCTTTCTTTCTTTCTTTCTTTCTTTCTTTCTTTCTTTCTTTCTTTCTGTTTTGGTGGTACTGGGGTTCCTGGAAGCCCTTCTACCTCCGGGCTACACTCCCAGACCTATTTTTACATTTTTATTTGGAAACAGGGTCTCCTAAGCCAGCGCGCGCGGCTGGCTTCGAACCTGCGTGATCCTTCTATCTCTGCCTCC
The DNA here is from genome assembly GCF_963383645.1 of Muscardinus avellanarius. Classification (NCBI taxonomy): domain Eukaryota; kingdom Metazoa; phylum Chordata; class Mammalia; order Rodentia; family Gliridae; genus Muscardinus; species Muscardinus avellanarius. Next base: position 116,862,146 of record NC_137786.1, on the reverse strand, counting down.
CAAGTGAGGGGATTACAAGCGTGCACCACCACACCCGGCTTATTCTTTATTTTGAAACAGGATCTCACTGAGTTGCGAAGGGCCTCGCTAAGTAGCTGAGGCTGTCCACAAACATCACTCCTACAGTCTTAGTCTCCTAAATGCTGGGATTAAAAGCAAGTGCCACTACACCTGGCTTGAAATCTCTTTAAAAACAATTGCTTCCCATGTATAACTTTCTAAAACCAGAATAACTAGTATATTCAATACTAAATCTCAAAAGTAAAAACAGATGAGTTTCTTTCTTTTGGTTTTTGTGTTTTGCAGTACTGGCATTTGAACCTGGGCATTCTTCCTTAGAACTACATTCCCCAAACCTATTTTTTTGTTGTTTTGTTTTGTTTTGTTTGGTACTGGAGATGGAACCCAAGGGCTTTCTACCTATGGGCTACACTCCCAGACCTATTTTATATTTTATTTGGATACAGGGTCTAAGTTGCTGAGCGCCTCACTAAGTAGCTGAAGCTGGCTTCGAATCTGTGCGATCCTCCTGTCTCAGCCTCCCAAGTACTAGGATTACAAGCCTGTGCCACCATGCCCCGCTATTATTTTTTATTTGGAAACAAGGTCTCACTAAGTTATGGAGGGTCTTATTAAGTAACTAAGGCTGGCTATGAACTATAATCCTCCTTTCTCAGCCTGAGATGGGTTTCTACTACACTTTCCCAATTTCATGGGCACAGGCAGAGCATCTCTTCTACAGTCTTCCTTGAAAAGATGTAGGTAACACATAGGAGAAAACATGAGCCTATGAATGCATACATCTCAGCTAAATGGCAAACTTATCTGTGGGGATTGATTTATTTTAAAGAGAAAAATGTACCTGTTAGGAGATTCTTGTTTATTTGACCTCCAAGAGATCCAAGCATCTGTACTACTTTAATTCTGATTTCTTCTAAGGACAGGGCTTCATTCTGCAAAATTGAACAATTGCAATACTTGTGATAATTACTTTAAAATAAATGAGAAGGATAGAAAAACTATTTACCACCTTATCTGTTAATGACTTTTTTTTTTTTTTTTTTTTTTTTGTGGTACTGGGGATGAAACCCAGGGGATTCTCCTTCCAAGCTACACTCCCAGCCCTATTTTTTATTCTTTATTTTGAAACAGGGTCTCACCGAGTTGCAAAGGGCCTAAGTAGGTGAGGCTGTCCACAAACTACCATCCTCCTGTCTCAGCCTCCCAAATGCTGGGATTACAAGGGTGTACAACCATTCCAAGCTTTTCTTTTCTTTTCTTTTTGTGGTACTGGGGATGGAACCCAGGAGCACTCTATCTCCGAGCTACACCCCCAACCCTATTTTTTATTCTTTATTTTGAAACAGGATCTCACTGAGTTGCAAATGGCTCACTGAGTACCTGGATCCTCTTGTCTCAACTTTTCAAATGCTGGGATTACAAGCAGGTGCCACCATGCCCAGCTTCTCCCTCTTTTTTAAGAGATTAGCGATTGAACCCAGCACCACTCTACCTCTAAGCTACACCCCAGTCCTATGTTTTTTTGTTTGTTTGTTTTTTGTGGGTCTGGGGATGGAACCCAGGGGCATTTGACCTCCTCTGAGTTACACCCCCTACCATATTTTTTTACTCTTTATTTTGAAACCGGGTCTCACTGAGTTGCAAACGGCCTCACTAATTAGCTGAGGCTGTCTGCGAACCGCAATCCTCCGGTCTCAGCCTCCCAAATGCTGGGATTACAAGTGTGCGCCACCACGCCTGGCTTGAAACAGTATTTCACTAAGGCACTGCACAGTGGCCTCAAACCTGGATGCTGTCTCAACATCCTTTACTGAGATTAAAGATGTGTTCCACCCAACTGAGCATTCATAGCTCTTAATGGTTAATCATCTTACACAGGAGTTCTAGTCTCACTAAGGTAAATCCATGAAAAGGGGCGCACCTCCCTCATATGTCTACAATTGTCTGGGAGGACCCTGCATGCTCTTAAGAAATACCACGAATGCTCAGTGGGCTTTGTCTTATGTGGGTAATGTTCATCAATGTTTACTGCATTATTAATTAAAACTTAACTCATTCACATAGTTAATTTTTTTTTTCAGGTCTAGGGATGGAACCCTAGGGCATTCTACCTCCAAGCTACACCCCATGCTCTATTTTGCCCTATGTTTTATTCTTTATTTTGAAACAAGGTCTCACTAAATTGAGGAGGGTTTCACTAAGTAGCTGAGGCTGCCTTTTCACCATGCTCATTTCTCAACCTTCCGAATGCTGAGATTACAAGCCAGCATGCGCCACCATGCCCGGCCACATAGTTATTATTTTTAAAATACTAAGCTATTCCTGAAAAATGGCGACTGAGGGACACAGCACCTCTCAGTAGCTGAAGTAAATAAAGTTTAAATACTGAGAAAGCAGTGTCTAAATCAACAAAACAAATACATACCAGGAACCAAAACACATCCTGTACCTCGGCGGAACCCTGAACTTGAACAAGAAGAACAAAGATCGGACACGGGACCTGCTGCAGATACAATCTGACCGCGGACCAGAACGCTGAGCCGCGGGCTGCTTTGGCAGCTGTCCAAGGAGCTGCCTGCCCGATATTTCCACGGCAAGATAATCCGGGAATAAAAACGGACTTAGGACCGCATCCTAAGCAGCGAGCAGCACCCTCCAGAACTCTGTCTGCCCACCAGCGACCGGATCACATCGGCACAGAGACTCACACGGATTCCTGCACCAAGACAGGTACCTGAGGGCGCCCTAGTAACTGGGGTCCTAGCGTGTGCGGAGTCGCAGTCTCAAACCCCCACCACGGGCTCAAGCCTCAGAGCACTCTCCTCGCGCATCCTGCCTGTCCCCTACTAGTAATCAGCGCCTGTACACTGCCCTCCTAAATTGGAGCCTGCTTCTGTGGCTAACCCCTGCCACCTTGCCAGAGCCTACCCTCCAGGCTGCAAAAGCACTGGGAGACCCGGAAATCTCCTTGGGGCACCCCCAGCCTCTACGTCCCGCGGGACGCAGAGACCATTGCTGGACACCGCACACTGGACCCTTGAGCACCTACCCTGCACCCCTGGCCCACCGCGGGGTATTCCCAACCTCCTGGTAGCCAGATGCTTAGTTCTAAGTGAGAACACAGCTCAATACACCTTGAAAGAACATACCAGCAGCAATAGACAGCTGCACCCACTCTCACTAGGGTCCAGTATTAACAGGGCATCCAGCCTGCACTCTTGGAATAGGCAGAGCTCTGGCAGTAAGTGTGGCCACCCAGGAACCAGCATTCATTTGCCCAGGGCACATCTTGGGACCACACCTGGCTAGCCCAGCTGGAATTTCCAGAGACACAAGAAAATCCATCGGGCCACAAAATCTGCTCAGGACCTCAGGGGGAAGTGCCAATTACACTTTAGTCACTCTCCACCCCTGCTGTAGGGAAGCACAGGCTGGAGGCGAGGGTGGTGAGTGCAGATGTGCTGACCACAGGTTAGAATTTCGCAGAATCTGTGAACTGTACAGAATCAAATAACAGTGAAACCAGACACCCGGACACATAAACCTAAAGCAGCTAAAGGAGAAAAAGGTGTCCAAACACCCAGAGTGACTTAAGAAGATAAAAATAGAGTACAAAGAAAACTAAGAGACATTGGACGGTATCCTGAAAGCTACCAAGCAATCAGATACACACATATTATATGGACCTGACCCCATATGCGTAAATAAGTAGGACTGTTTGTTTTACTTTTAATGTGGATGTTATGTTTTCTTTTGCTTTTAAAGTGCTTTTGTTTTAGTATGGTTATTGCTGTTTTCTTTTTTTTCTTTTTCTTTCTTCTTTTAAGCCAAACTTCTCTTACTTTAACTTGTTGTTTTATATATATATACATTGGATAGTTTGCCTTATTTCTTTATTTCACACGGCTACTAGTTCCTTTTATTTTATTCCTCTTCCTTTTTCCTCTTTCTTCCCTTTTCCTTCCTTTTCTTTCATTCTCCTCCTTTGATTGGTTTACCTTCCTTTTTCTTGGATTACATAATAGTCTTGGTATCTTGAGCGGATTCTTTTTTTTTTTTTTTTTTTTTTTTTTTTTTATGTCTGCCTGCTCCTACCAGCATCCCTATTTACAAACCTTCCCACACTAACCTACATACATTTCTCCCCCAAAACTTTTCCCCATAATATACCTCATGGTTTAAAACTCAAAGTATTTTTTATATCCATAACTACTCTACTAACAACAAGAGTCCTAGTAGTTAACTCTCTCTCATTCATAGCAAGTTATTACTTTATCATACTTAAAGTCCTTCTCAACCTAACATATCCTCCACCTAATCTGACTCCTTTACCCATCACCCCAGCTCCTCCCACATCACCCACTTTCAACACTGGAAAGGCTCTGCTGACTGGCCGATACTCCTAAACTCCTAATATTAAGATTTGACTAAACACATTACTCACGAACGATGGGTAGAAATCAGAAAAACAGGACAGAGAACACTATAAATATGAGAACCAGGAGTTATGAAGAGACAGCAGAAATCACGAATACTGACCTACTAGAAATGCAAGAAGGGGAGTTCAGAATCTTGTTGTTCAATATGATGAAAGGTTTTAAAACAAGTATAGAGGAGGTTAAAGGTGAAATAGAAACACTAAAAAAGAATCAGAAAGAGGTCTGGAATGAAATGAAAGAGGCAATAAGTGAAATGAAGACAGCAATAGAAAGAAACTCTGGAAGATTAGATGAAATGGAAAACAGAATATCAATATTAGAAGACAGTACATCCCAAACCGAAAACACAGTCAGCGATATACAGAAATCTTTACAGCAACAAAACCTAAACATCCAGCAATTATGGGATAATATGAAGCGCCCTAATTTACGGATAATAGGCATTGAGGAAGGGATAGAGGTACAGACCAAGGGCATATGTAATATCTTCAAGGAAATAATCTCAGAGAATTTTCCAAATATGGAAAGAGACTTGAATCTTCAAGTACAGGAGGCATACAGAACTCCACTGAGACAGGACCAAAGAAAAACCACTCCACGCCACATAATAACCAAATTGACCAGCATAGAGGCCAAGGAAGGAATCTTAAAAGCAGTGAGAACAAAAGGACAGGTGACATATAGAGGCAAAACAATAAGAATCACCCCAGACTATACAACCCAGGTCAGGAATGCTAGGAGAGACTGGTATGACGTGATTCAGACCCTGGAAGAACATAACTTCCAGCCCAAATTAATCTACCCAGCAAAACTACTATTCAAGATCAATGGGGAAGTCAAAGTCTTTCAGGATAAACAGAATCTCAAAAAATTCATGAATTCAAAGCCAACACTAGAGAAAATTCTTAAAGAAATAAATCATAAGGAAGAAAAAAGAAGCAGACTCCAGAATCAGAGAAGCGAGGAAGTTAATAAGTGGGCCATTTAAGTAAAGAAGAAAGATCACAACACCCAAGAGTAGACAGAACACAAAATGGCAGAAAACAAAAAGCATATTTCAATAATATCACTTAATGTCAAAGGACTTAACTCACCAATCAAAAGACATAGACTGGCAATGTGGATTAGGAAACATAATCCAAACATATGCTGTCTGCAAGAAACTCACCTCACAGCCAAAGACATTCACAGGTTGAAGGTGAAAGGATGGAAAAAGATATACCATGCCACCAGTGACCGAAAAAGAGCAGGGGTAGCAACCCTGATATCCAACAAAACAGACTTTAAAATAAAACACATCAAAAGAGACAAATCAGGGCACTTCCTTTTATTAAAAGGAACAATACACCAAGAAGATATAATGATAGTAAATATTTATGCCCCAAATGTGGGTGCAACCACATTCGTAAAACAAACCCTTCTGGACATAAGATCCCAAGTAGACCCAAATACAATAATTCTGGGAGACTTTAATACGCCTCTCACACCACTGGATCGATCTTCGAGGCAAAAGATGAGTAAAGATGCTCTAGAACTAAAGGAAACCATAAACCAAATGGACCTAATAGACGTTTTCAGAGTATTTCAACCAGGAACTACAGAATACACTTTCTTCTCAGCAGCCCATGGAACCTTCTCCAAAATAGATCACATCCTGGGACACAAAGAAAATACCAGCAAATTCAAAAAATGTAATATAATCCCATGCATCTTTTCAGACCACAATGGAATAAAAGTAGAAATCAACAACAGGAAACTCGAAAGAAAGTATTCAAATTCATGGAGAATGAATGATACACTACTAAATGACGAATGGGTAAGAGCAGAAATTAGGGAAGAAATAAAGAAATTTATGGAAACAAACGAAAACAGAGACACAACCCACCAAAACCTATGGGACACAATGAAGGCAGTACTAAGAGGAAAGTTTATCGCATTGAGTGCCCACATAAAAAGGATGGAGAACCACCAAGTAAAGAACCTAATGAAACAACTCAAGGATCTAGAAATTCTGCAACAATCCATTCCCAAAGCCAGCAGAAGACGAGAAATCATCAAAATTAGAGCAGAAATAAATGAAATAGAGAACAAAAAAACAATTCAAAGAATCAATAAAACAAAAAGTTGGTTCTTTGAAAAGATTAATAGAATTGATAAACCCCTGGCCAACCTAACCAAAAGAAAAAGAGAATCAACTCAAATTACCAAAATTAGAAATGAAAAAGGAGATATCACCACTGATAGTGAAGAAATTCAAAACATTATCAGAAACTACTTTAAAAATTTATACTCCAATAGATTTGAAAACCTGGATGAAATTGACAGATTTCTAAACACAGTTAACCTTCCTACACTCAACCAAGAGGACATAGCAAGCCTAAACCAACCAATAACAACCAAAGAAATAGAAACGGCAATAAAAATTCTTCCACCAAAGAAAAGCCCAGGCCCAGATGGGTTCCCAGCTGAATTCTACAAAACCTTCAGTGAACAACTAATACCAATACTTCATAACACGTTCCGGGAAATTGAAAGAGATGGAACTCTTCCAAATTCCTTCTATGAGGCCAGTATCACATTAATCCCCAAACCAAATAAAGATACCTCAAGAAAGGAAAACTACAGACCAATATCCTTAATGAACATAGATGCAAAAATTCTAAACAAAATACTAGCTATACGCATTCAAAACTATATCAAGAGAATAATTCATCACGACCAAGTCGGTTTCATCCCAGAAAAACAAGGCTGGTTCAACATACGCAAATCAATACATGTTATTCACCACATAAATAGAACCAAGAACAAAAACCACATCATCATAGCAATAGATGCTGAAAAAGCATTCGACAAAATCCAACACCCATTTATGTTAAAAACACTGCAAAAAATTGGGATAGAAGGAAAGTACTTCAACATCATCAAGGCAATATACTGCAAACCCAAAGCCAACATTATATTGAATGGGGAAAAACTGCAAGAATTTCCGCTACAGTCAGGAACAAGACAAGGATGCCCACTTTCACCTCTCCTTTTCAATATAGTCCTTGAGACTCTTGCTGCAGCAATCAGACAAGAGAAGGAAATCAAAGGAATCCACATAGGAAGAGAGGAAGTGAAATTATCCTTATTCGCAGATGACATGATCCTTTACCTGGAAGACCCAAAGAACTCAACCAAAAGACTTCTGGAGCTGATCGACAAATTCGGCAAAGTCGCAGGTTACAAAATCAACCTAAAGAAATCAGTGGCCTTTCTTTATGCCAACAACGAATCCACAATGAAGGAAACAAAAACAACAATTCCATTCACTATAACCTCAAAACCAATAAAATACCTAGGAATAAACCTAACCCAAGATGTAAAAGACCTCTACAACAAAAACTATAAAACATTAAAAAAAGAAATAGAAGAAGACCTTGGAAGATGGAAAGATCTCCCGTGCTCATGGATAGGCAGAATAAATATCATCAAAATGGCCATTCTGCCAAAACTGATCTATAGGTTCAATGCAATTCCCATTAAAATACCAGTGACATTCTTCAGAGACCTAGAAAAATCAATCATGAACTTCATATGGAGAAAGAAAAGACCTAGAATAGCCAAAGCAATTCTCAATAACAAGAAACACGCAGGAGGCATTACAATCCCAGACTTCAAACTATACTATAGAGCAATAGTAGTAAAAACAGCATGGTACTGGCACAAAAACAGACATACTGACCAGTGGATTAGAATAGAAGATACAGAAACAAACCCACACATCTTTAGTCAATTAATCTTTGACAAAGGGGCCAAACACATACGCTGGAGAAAAGACAGCCTTTTCAACAAGTGGTGCTGGGAGAACTGGCTAGCCATTTGTAAAAAGATGAAGCTAAACCCCTATATCTCACCTAACACAGGAATCAACTCAAGATGGATCAAAGACTTAGAAATTAGACCTGAGACGGTGAAGTTAGTAGAGGAGAACATAGGTTCAACACTACAACATATTGGCACAGGCAGTAACTTTCTCAACAAAACCTCCAAAGCTCAGGAAATTAAAGCAAGAATAAACAAGTGGGATAACATTAAACTAAAAAGTTTCTTCTCATCAAAGGAAACTATCAATAACCTAAAGAGGAAGCCTACAGAATGGGAAAGGATCTTTACCAGCCACCATTCTGATAGGGGGCTAATATCCAGAGTATACAAAGAGCTCAAAAGGCTCTACACCAACAAAACAAACAACCCAATCAAGAAATGGGCAAATGAACTAAATAGACACTTCACAAAAGAAGAGATACAAAGGGCTAATAGATACATGAAAAGATGTTCTTCATCACTGGCCATCAGGGAGATGCAAATCAAAACTACACTGAGATTCCATCTAACCCCAGTGAGAGTAGCAAGCATAAAGAAATCAAACAACAACAAATGCTGGCGAGGATGTGGGGAAAGAGGAACTCTTTTACACTGTTGGTGGGAGTGCAAACTAGTTCAGCCACTATGGAGATCTGTGTGGAGATTCCTAAGAAAGGTGGGAATAGATCCACCATATGATCCAGCTATACCACTCCTGGGTATCTTTCCAAAAGGGTTGAATTCAGAGAAATACAGCAACATATGCATACCTATGTTCATAGCAGCACAATTTGTAATAGCCAAAATATGGATCCAACCCAGATCACCATCAACAGATGAATGGATAGCAAAACTGTGGGAAATACACACAATGGAATTCTATTCAGCCATAAAGAAGAACAAAATTTTATCATTTGCAAGAAGATGGAAAGCCCTGGAAAGCATCATGTTAAGTGAGATCAGCCAAGCACAGAAGGAGAAGATACACATGTTTCCTCTAATATGCCCAAACTAGAAAACACAAAGGATACCAGTAGGACCCCAGATATTAGAGGGGAAATACTAGCTAAGTTTTAATGGAAAGATAGGAGAGGAGAAAGGCCGATCTTGATTAAGGAGCATCTTCACCTGAACATGTGTAAAATTATGAATAAGACATGGTTAACCTGGCCAACCATTGGTGGGGGGGGGGGGAGAAAATGGGGGCGGGGGGAGAGGGCACCAAATATAGTGTAAATGTATACTATTTATGTTCAATAAAAAATTGTTAAAAAAATAAAATAAAAAAAAAAAAAAAAAAAAAAAAAAAAAAAAAAAAAAAAAAAAATAAAATACTAAATAATTACATGTTAACAAATGGCATGCTTTTATGAAGAGTAAAGTTTCCATCAATGGAGACCTGGGGATTAGGATTTACCATGGCCTGCAGCTGGAGAGGGAAAAGCAATTTGATAGTAAATTTGATAACAATGCTTACTTAACTGAATTACTGATTATTTTTGTGGGGAGGGGGAGTAACTGGGGATTAAACCCAGAAGCATTTTACCTCTGACCTAGACAACTCAGCCCTATTTTTTTTTTAATTTTTTTTTTTTTTTTTTTTTTTTTTTTGTGGTACTGGGGGTGGAACCCAGAGGCTTTCTACCTCCGGGCTATACTCCCAGACCCATTTTTATATTTTATTTGGAAACAGGGTCTCACTAAGTTGCTGAGAGCCTCACTAAGTAGCTGAGGCTGGCTTTGAACCTGTGCGATCCTCCTGTCTCAGCCTCCCAAGTGCGGGGATTACAAGCATGCGCCACCACGCCCGGCTATTTTTTAAATTTTGAAACAGGGTTTCAACTCTGTTGCTGAGGGCCTTACTAAGCTTTTGAGGTTGGCCTCGAAACTGCGATCCTTCAGTCTTGGTATCCCAAGTATACCAGTAGTTTCTTAAAGGCTAGTTATAATGTAGGATCTAAAACCTTATTAATAGCTGGGCGTGGTGGCGCATTATTGTAATCCCAGTACTTGGGAGGCTGAGACAGGAGGATTGCGCAGGTTCGAAGACAGCCCTAGCTACTGAGTGAGGCTCTCAGAAACTTACTGAGACCCTGTTTCCAAATAGAATATAAAATAGGTCTGAGAGTATAGCCCAGAGGTAGAAAAACCCCCTGGGTTCCACTCCCAGTACCACACACACACAAAAAAAAATCTTATTAATGAACTTCAATGGTTAGCCTTGCACATTTCTACCTATGATGATTTGGTGACATCATGTACTGCTCTTCTGAAGACATGATTTCACTGGGTCTGGCAATCCTTGAATGTTGACACATTCCATTGTATATCCAAAGAATTACATTGTTAGTATTGGTACCAGTCTCATCAGAAAAAAAAAGCTGAGTGACAGTAATGGTGGCACATGCTTGTAATCCCCGCATTTGGGAGGCGGAGACAGGAGGATCGTGCAGGTTCGAAGCCAGCCTCGCTGGCTTAAGAGACCCTGTTTCCAAATAAAATATAAAATAGGTCTGGGAGTGTAGCCCAGAGATAGAAGGGTTCCATCCCCAGTACCACCAAAAACAAAGAAAAAGAAAAAGAAAAAAGCTGAGTATTAAAAAAACCACCAAACTCACTGTGATAGTTATACATTTTCCAAGATTTTAATTTTCATTAAAACCCTGAATTTTAGCCTTGGTTGGTGACAGATGTTTTCCTTAAAGAGGCAAGCTCACTTTGTTCATTTGAAAGGAACCATCTGACAAATTCCCAGGCTGAATAACCAGTGTGCTGTCAGCTGCTTGTTCAGAGAAGATGCAACATGGAGGAAGCATTGCACTTCTTCACCAAGCAGCAGCAGACACTTTACCCACACCTGCTTGCTCAGAACAGAATGTACTGGGGACATGTCAATAAAACTGCAATAAGCTAACAGTGTTGCCCAATGTTACATCATGGTGCAAATGTCAATGTAGGAAAGCAGGTTTAGATGTATACACAGGAACTCGAGGGTCCACACTTAGAAAACTCTGGCCCCGGGATCATGCATTATATGCTAGTAAAGAAATTGTATTTGCAAAATTACGACTATGCTGAAGTAATATTATTCCACATCGTTTCTGTGTGATTAAATTATTAAAAAAAAAAAAAAAAAAGGCCAGGTGTGGTGGCACACACTTGTAATCCCAGCATTTGGGAGACCAAGACAGGAGGATCGCGCAGGTTCAAAGCCAGCCTCGGCTACTTAGTGAGGCCCTTTGCAACTCAGTGAGACCCTGTTTCCAAATAAAGAATAAAAAATAGGGCTGGGGTTGCTCGGAGGTAGAATGCCCCTGGGTTCTATCCCCAGTACCGCAAAAAAAAAAAAAAAAAAAAAAAAAAAAATTTCTAGTTTCATTCAAGTGTTTCAAGCAAAAGTTGCCAAAAGCCAGGCATGAGACACACATCTCAGTACAGGGAAGTTGAGAAGGAAGAATCAGAGGATTGCAGGCTCCAGGCCAGAATCAGCAACATGTGGGCTCTCAGAACCTCATGAGACCTTGTTTCAAAATAAATAATAAAATGGCTTTGGGGTCTAGCTTTGAGGCACAATGCCCTGGGTTCAATTCCCAATACAATAAAAAAAAAAAAAAAAAGCTTCCAGAAATAACAAATTGAAGATGGGCATGGTGGTGCAGGCTTATAATCTCAGTACCTGGGAGGCTTTGAGTTTGAGTTTGAGGAAAGCACACAGCAACTTAATGAGCGCTACCTCAAAATAAAAAATAAAAGAGCTGAAGATATGGCTCAGGAGTAGAACACCCCTGGGTTCAATCCCCAGTACTAGAAAAAAAACTTTAATGGTGGTGCACGCTTGTAATCCCCGCACTTGGGAGGCAGAGACAGGAGGATCACGCAGGTTCAAAGCCAGCCGTGCTGGCTTAAGAGACCCTGTTTCCAAAAATTAAAAAAAAAGTATAAAATAGGTCTGGGAGTGTAGCCCGGAGGTAGAAGGGCTTCCAGGAACCCCAGTATCCCAAAAAAAAGATAATGAATGAATGAATAAGTGTTAAACATCCATGGTATCACTATTCTAACTTGCTTATTGAATACAAACCATGTTATCTTTCATTATCCACTAATCTCTGAGGGTATGGAAAAAAGAAAACATTATTAATATAATTAGACAAATAGTTAATATAGTTACATTCATTGCTAAACATATATCTAAATCATTTCTCTATTTTACTCTAATTTGCATGGAAAAATAAATAACTTTTTTTTTTTTTTTGGTGGTACTGGGGTTCCTGGAAGCCCTTCTACCTCCGGGCTACACTCCCAGACCTATTTTTTAACTTTATGTGGAAACAGGGTCTCTTAAGCCGGAGAGGCTAGCTCCAAAATAGCGCGATCCTCCTGTCTCTGCCTCCCAAGCGCGGGGATTACAAGCGTGCGCCACCATGACCGGAAAAATAAACAATATTTTAAATAAGAATTTTTTTCACTTTCCATAAGCATTAGAATCTAATCTCTACATTATTTAAGGTAAAGAAAATATAAAGTAATTCTTACTGATGAAACATTCTTCATCTTTTTCAGATGCTTTAACACAACTTTATTAAACCCTTTCTGGGCAGCCCGAGATAGTGCCGACACTTCCCAGTTGTTCTTGGTCTCACCTACCAACAAAAAACATAAATCAATTTAAAACAGCATTCATTTGATGAATAATTGAGAGGACACATAATGTTGTCAAATAGAAACATTAAAATCCTATTTTTTTTTTCCAGTATTGAGGATGGAACCCAGGGGCAGTCTATGTCCAAGCTATACCCCCAGCCCTATTTTTTATTCTTTATTTTGAAACAAGGTCTCACTACGTTGTGAAGGGCCTCACTAAGTAGCTGAGGCTGGACTCAAAACTGCGATCATCCTGTCCTGGCCTCCCAAGTACTAGGATTACAAGCGTGTGTCACCATGCCCAGCTTTATTTATTTATTTATTTTATTTATTACTATATATATATATATATATTTTTGGTGGTAATGGGGTTCCTGGAAACCCTACTACCTATGGGCTACACTCCCAGACCAATTTTTATACTTTTTTAATTTGGAAACAGGGTCTCTTAAGCCAGCGCGGCTGGCTTCGAAACTACGTGATCCTCCTGTCTCTGCCTCCCAAGTGTGGGGATTACAAGCATGCGCCACCACGCCCGGCTTATTTTTTATTTTGAAATAGGGTCTCAGTAAGTTGGAGAGGGCCTCAGGGCTAGCCTCGAACCCAGATCCTCCTGTCTCTGCTTCCCAAGTACTGGGATTACAAGCATGTGCCACCACGGCCCATTTAAAAACCTATTCTTAATTGTGATTACAAAGGTAAGTTTCTAGAACAAATAGTATCCATACCAGCTAATGGCCAGAGATGGTAAAAGAATTTAGTTTTTAAGTCTCCAGATAGCAGTGTATGCAAAACTCGTCCAGCTATTGTGTTTCTCAGTTTAAGGATCAAATTGCAAACTTGAAACTACAGGCTACCTGTAATCCATAAATGAAGACAGACTTTTTCTCTCCTTTTGTATGAAACGTTCTCCTGTATTTGGAAAGTAAGATTATAAAGTCTCAGCTTAAATGATCTGTGTTCTGACTGATCTGTACAGTCACATAAGTTATATTCATAAAACTTTTTGAAAACAAGAAAAAAACTTATTAAAAAAATCTCACAGAAAGTAACTTAGAAGCATTTTAGGTATCCGTATTCTCATAATCAAGGTACATCTTCAGTAAATGGGTTAAGTTTAATAATTTTAGTTTAAATAAATGACTTTTAAAGCTGGGCGTGGTGGTGCACGCTTGTAATCCCCGCGCTTGGGAGGCTGAGACAGGAGGATCGCGCAGGTTCGAAGACAGCCTCAGCTACTTAGTGAGGCTCTCAGCAACTTAGTGAGACCCTGTTTCCAAATAAAATATAAAAATGGGTCTGGGAGTATAGCCCAGAGGTAGAAACCCTCTGGGTTCCACCCCCAGTACCACAAAAAATAAATAAATAAATAAAATAAAAAAATAAATAAATGACTTTTAGGCCGGGTGTGGTGGCACACTCTTGTGATCCCAGTATATTCAGGAGGATGAGACAGAGAATTGCAGTTCGCGGCCAGCCTCAGCTACTCAGTGAGGCCCTTTGCAACTCAGTGAGATCCTGTTTCAAAATAAGAATAAAAAATAAAGCTGGGGGTGTAGCTCGGAGGTAGAATACCCCTGGGGTTCATCCCCAGTATCAAAAAATTTAATTTAAAAAAATGACTTTTACTTATTGGATATTAAATATAAAGCAAAGGTCAATTGCACTCCACTTGTTTTCCCTATAGCTATTACGCTAAATAAAGAAACTAACATTCCTGTTCACATATTTTTTGTAGTACAGCATAAATAACAATAAATGTACTCTTTTAACCATTTATTTACAAGTATACAACTGAGTAGTATTAATTAAATTGACAACGCTGTACAGTCACCACCACTGTTCACATATAAACTTTTTCAATATCCCTATATAACTATGAAGTGCTACATAGTTTCGTGTGTGTGTGTGTGTGTGTGTGTGTGTGGGTGTGGGTGTGGGTGTAGTGTGGTGTGGTGTGGTGTGTATGTGTGTAATACAGGGAACGGAACCCAGAGGCAGTCTATCTCTGAGCTATACCCTATTTTAAGAGTGTGACACCATACCTAGCCCTATACAGTTTTGGTGTCTATGGGAATTGAATCCAGGGGCCATTCTACCTCTAAGCTATACCTCTAGCCTTTTTAATTTTTTATTTTGAAACAGGGTCTCATTAAGTTGCTGAGAGTCTCACTAAATTGCTGAGGCTGGCTTCAAACATGATCTCCTGTCTCAGGCTCCAAAGTACTTGGATTACAGGCCCAAGTCACCATGCCCAGCTCCTATATAACTATCTATTTTGGGGAAGGGGTTCTGAGGATTGAACCTGGGACATTCTACCTCTGAACTACATCCTTTGAACTATATTTTGAAACAGGGTCTAAGTTGCAGAGAATCTTGCTAAATTGCTGAGGCTGGCTGCAAACCCATGATCCTCCTGTCTTAGCCTCCCAAGTATTGGGATTACAGACATGTGACATTCACACTTAGCTTCCTATAAAACTACTTATTGTGTGTGTGTGTGGTACTGGGGATTGAACCTAGGGGCATCATACCTCCAAGGTACTCGCCCAGCCCTATTTTTTTATTCTTTATTTGGAAACAGGGTATAACTAAGTCACAGAGAGCATCACAAAGTAGCTGAGGCTAGCAAAAACTTGTGATCCTATCTCAGCCTACCTGTTAATCACAATATGCATCCTAATTCTTCTAACTTTACCTGCTAAGGCAGACGTCTGCAAGTACCCATCAAGGCAGGGAAGAATGTCTTTATAATATGGCTGAATCACATGCTTCTGGATATGGACTGACCATTCCTCAAGAGCTTTCAGACCTACTTCTGCCAGTGGGATATAGCTCAGGCCCAGCTTGAAAGCCATCTATATGTCAATATAAACAAGGTTAAAATGAAACATGGGGAAATTATGATTTAGAGAAATAATAATATGCCCTTCTACTACTGGCCCCGGACACTGCTGGAGGTAAGATGGTATAATGCAGGCCAGCATGAGGGCAACAAGAAGTGTCAGCCCACAGGACTGGGTCAGCTGCAGACTTCCAACACATGCAAGGTGAATTCTCACCTTCACCTGCAAAGAAAGCCCAGAAAGGCCACATCAGGTTTCCCAAGCCCCAGAGCTGGAAGAGGGCAGCAACAAGCATACCTGATGAGTGAAAACTTGCCATGCTGCCAGGGAGAGACCCTGATGCTTCCATGCTTTCTAGAAAACGTAAAAGTGATGAAGACGTATCGGTCAAGCCAACCCATTTACCTGCAATGCGGGGATATAGGCTCTAAGATCAAGTTCAATGATATCATGTGGCAGGGACAGAACAAAGGTCAAACAGGAGGCCAAAAGTTCATCTTTGTATTGCTTCATTTTAACTGATACCTGAACAAGAAAGAGGAAGACAGTGCTGTATATATGATATCACTTACAATCTGAAAGTCAATTAAAATATTTACCCTATTCTTGAGTATGAAAAACTAAACATGCAGCCTTTATTTATTTTTGGTCAGGGAATTAAACCTAAGGCATTCCACCTCTGAGCTACACCTCAGCCCTATTTTATTTTTTATTTTGAAACAGAGTTTCACGAAATTGCTGACCTCGAATCTGTGATACTCCTATCTCAACCTCCCAAGTGAGGCAATTACAAGTGTGCATCACCCCCCTGGCAATGTAGCCTCCACTTAACATGACCACATTCAATTACAAACTAAGCATTGATCTCCAGGTAAAGTTAATTTGCAGAAGTACTTAAATTTACTTAATTCTGAGTTGTCAGCATTCAACTAATTTTTTTTTTTTTTTTTTTTTTTTTTTTGCCGGTCTGGGGATGGAACCCAGGGGCATTCTACCTCCGAGCTACACCCCCAGCCCTATTTTTTATTCTTTATTTTGAAACCAAGTCTCACTGAGTTACAGAGGGCCTCACTAAGTAGCTGAGGCTGTCCGCGAACCGCGATCCTCCAGTCTCAGCCTCCCAAATGCTGGGATTACAAGCATGCGCCACCATGCCCGGCTCTCAACTAAATTAGTTTAAGAAAACAGGGATTTTTGAAGCTATTATTTTCTGTGTTAAATTTTTAATACCTTCTCACCTGGATTTAACAAGCCAATTTTTAAACAATCAGGTAACATTATCACTATGATTTTATTTTTATTATACATCATTAAAAAAAATGTCCATAATACAAGAAAATAAATCACTTAAACGTTACCTCTTTACCAAATTTTGCAAATAAAGCAAAGCAAGCATGCTTTTCTGAATCCTCAGGGGAATGTTTGAGACTCTTTGAACTAATTGTCTGTAAAAATAAAATAACAAATTAGTACACCAAGTAAGAATCAACAAAGCCATATTCTAATCCCTCAGGTCCCAACCTTTCTGCAGCTCAATCCCTTTCGCTTTACCAACAGTCTAGAAGACAGGTGAGAGGAGACTCAGCCCCATGGCATTTCCAGGCAGAGGCAGTTAAAACGCAGGAAGGGGAGGCAGAGACCTGCTTGAAGGCCATGGGCATGGCCAAGGCCACTCCCTGCCCTGTCTGCCAGGCAGTGGTGCCCATGCTCTGAGAGACCCATGCCTCATATGACTCACTGGAGCCGCAAGGATACCACTCAAGTCATTTTCCAACCTTAAGAGACACCAGGATCACTCAGATGGCTTGTCACACAAACCACTGAGCACTGCCCAAGCTTCTGATTAGGTGGCTCTGGAGAAGACCTGAGCCTCCCAAGAACGTTCATATTGCTGATTCCAGAACCAACCTCTGCAAAGCACTGCGGATTTTACATACTTAGCCAATGCGTTGTGTGTTTGGGAGAGGAGGGTACTGGAGATCCATACCAGGGATATTCTACCTCCAAGCTACAGCTCCAGTCTTATTTTATTTTTATTCTGAAATGGTCTCGCTAGGTTGATGAGTCTCACTCTTTGCTTGGTTTATGATCCTCCTGTCTCAGCCTCCCAAGTACTGGGATCACAGGCATGTGCCATCATGTCCGGCTTTATTTTTAATTTTGAAACAGGGCTTCACTAAATTGCAGAGGCTGGGATCCTCTTGTCTCTGCCTCCTAAGTACAGGAAATATAGGAATATGCCAATCTGTCCAGTTCACTACTACTTTTTAAAAATAGTCATCCAATTGACTCATATCAATTTGTTTCTGTGTGTATGTATGTGTGTGGCACTGGGAACAGAATTCAGGGGTATTCTATCAACCAAGCTATACCCCTAACCCCCCCCCTTTTTTTTGCAGTACCGAGGATGGAACCCAGGGGCATTCTATGTCCTAGCTATACCCCCAGCCCTATTTTTAATTATTTATATTGAAACAGGGTCCCACTGAGTTGCAAAGGACCTCACTAATTACCTGAGGCTGTACCAGAACCTAGATCCTCCTGTCTCCGCCTCCCAAATGCCTCTTTGTATTATTTTGAAAAGGTCTTGCTAAATTGCTGAGAGCAGCCTTGATCCTGTGATCACTGCCTTAGCCTCCCAGATAATGGGATAATAGGCAAGCACCACCACACTCAGCTATATCAGTTTCTTAAAGTATATATAACTAAGTTAGTAAAGTTTAAAATTGTACATGCTATAGTCACATATTTTATAATACATGCTCATATAACTCAGAACAACACAGGGATATAACATGTCCTCCAAAAGACTTACCTCAAAATATTTTATTTTCTTGGCATTTCTCATCGCAATAGAAAGCAATTTGTAGAAACCACTGATGAGTGGTGATCGTGTGGACTGCAGAATTAATTCATATGCAAATGAGTACACCCAGGGCTCAAAAAAGCCTACTTGTTTCTCAGGGAGAATCTCTCTGTGAAAACAAATAAAATGATTAAGGTAGAAAATACTGACATACTAATTTTTATTCAGCTTTAAAATTATAAAGGTCATAAAAACAAAAGACCATAATTCCATCATTCCATCATGTAATAGTCTTAGGGTGTTTTTTTTTTTTTTTTTTTGGGTGGTACTGGGGTTCCTGGAAGCCCTTCTATCTCTGAGCTACACTCCCAGACCTATTTTATACTTTTTTTATTTGGAAACAGGGTCTCTTAAGCCAGCGTGACTGGCTTTGAACCTGCACGATCTTCCTGTCTCCACCTCCCAAGCACAGCGATTACAAGCGTGTGCCACCACCACACCTGGCTATTTTTAGGCATTTTAACATTTTTTATTTTTTTAGGTAATGGGGATGGAACCCAGGGGTATTCTATCTCCAAGCTACACCCTCAACCCTGTTTTTTTTTTTTTTTTTTATTCTTTATTTTGAAACGAGGTCTCACTGAGTTGCAAAGGGCCTCACTAAGTAGCTGAGGCTATCCATGAACTGCAATCCTCAAGTCTCAGCCTCCTGTCTCAGCCTCCCAAAAGCTGGGATTACAAAAAGCGTCACCACACCCAGCTTAGGTATTTTAACATTTTCAAGTAAATCTATGGTCCTTTTTTTTCCCCTACCTGAGATTCTTTTTTTTTCCCCTTTGGTACTGGGGATGGAACCCAGAAGCATTCTACCTCTGAGCTAAACCCCAGCACTATTGTTTATTCTTTATTTTAAAATAGTGTCTCACTGAGTTGCAAAGGGCCTCACTAAGTAGATGAGGCTGTCTGTGAACCACAATCTTCCTGTCAGCCTCCCAAATGCTGGGATTATAAGCATACGCCACCATGCCCAGCTCCAAATTTTTCTTATTTTGAAACAGGGTCTCTCCAAGTTAAGGCTGCTCTCAAACCTGTGATCCTCCTGTTTCAGCCTCTTAAGTACTGGAATTACAGACAAGCACCACCATGCTCAGGTTCACATCTTACATTTCTACAGGGTATTTCCTTTCTATACCTAATAACTGATAATTTTCACTCTTAAATAATTAAAAATTCACAAAGTACCTGCAAAATTCCACCAGGTTAATGAAAGCTGAGAAATCTTTCGGTTTGGCAGGATGCAAGTTAGCAGCTGGATCTGAAGTCGGGATCACCCAAACACCAGTAGCCTCATTTTCATCCTTAAAAATCAGTTGAAAAACAATGTACCACTCAACCAAGCATCGTTCAACAAGTAACTTTTCAAGTGATTTCTTGTTCTCGCCTGACACCATGAGAGCATGGGTGAGAAAGACATATGGGAGCACCTGAGAGGAATGATGGGCTCAAGCCTAAGCCAGAGGGCTGCTAGCAAGTGATGAAAGAATAGGAAAATGCATGCGGGTACCATTTCCTTAAAAAGCTAGCAATGAATCGGGCATGGTGGCGCACGCTTGTAATCCCCGCGCTTGGGAGGCAGAGACAGGAGGATCGCGCATGTTCGAAGCCAGCCGCACGCGCTGGCTTAGGAGACCCTGTTTCCAAATAAAAATGTAAAAATAGGTCTGGGAGTGTAGCCCGGAGGTAGAAGGGCTTCCAGCAACCCCAGTACCACCAAAAAAAAAAAAAACTAGCAATGAGCCGGGCGTGGTGGCGCACGCTTGTAATCCCCCCCGCTTGGGAGGCTGAGACAGGAGGATCGCACAGGTTTGAAGCCAGCCTCAGCTACTTAGTGAGGCTTTCAGCAACTTTGTGAGACCCTGTTCCCAAATAAAATATTTTTAAAAAAAGGTCTGGGACTATAACCTTGAGGTAGAAAGCCTCTGGGTTCTACCCCCAGTACCACCAAAAAAAAAAAAAAAAAAAAAAAAAAAGCTAGCAATGATTACCTCTACAAAGGTAAAATATCAAAAGGTAGAAAGCATCAATAATGCCTTAGAGACTTGTAACAGCAAATCAAAGAACTAATGAATAGAAACAAGAACAACAGCTGGGTGTGGTGGCGCATGTTTGTATTCCCCGGGCTTGGGAGGCGGAGACAGGAGGATCGTGCAGGTTGGAAGCCAGATGCACTGGCTTAAGAGACCCTGTTTCCAAAAATAAAAAAATAGGTCTGGGAGTGTAGCCCGGAGGTAGAAGGGCTTCCAGGAACCCCAGTACCACCAAAAAAAAAAAAAAAAAAAAAAAAAAGAAAAGAAAGAAAGAAAGAAAGAAAAATAAACAAGAACAATAAATATGATGGGGGGGGGGGTACAGTTTCAAATGTGATTGCTAAATGGCTAGTTGAAACCTTGGAACCAGAACCTATAAAAGACTGGACACAAATTATTACAGAGGCGACAGGTGACCTGCAGGTACAAGGAATGAAGGGTGAACAATAGGAGAGAGCCAGGGAAGACAGCAAGACAATACCACGTCTGCAATATGGGCATGTCAGCCCACATGGTTCAGCAAGCCATGCTGGCAAGTAGTTTCAATGAAACTACTTCAATTCAACACACACTGGTGTTTCTATCACCTAGCATTAAAAAAAAAAAAAAAAAAAAAGCACAAGTACACTGTCTCTTCTCTGACTTCAAAACTGCAGTGGAAGCACATACACATGAACTTTGATGAACATATTTGGTTGAAAAATCAATATTATTAAAAAACAAACCAGAGGTTTTCCATGGAATATCTAGTACTTTTCATACTAGCTTCATTCCTGAACTGTTCTGTTTCTAGAGAATCTTCAGAAAAGAGCAGGGCAGCTCAGAGCCTGTAGCTCCAAGCCTCAGCTGTCTTATCCAGGCTAGGAAAACTGGGTAAAGAAAAAAGGGCAGGAACATTCTTCTTCTGCTGCCTACTATCTGTATTCTACAATCATTTATTTATTTATTTTTGTGGTACTAGGGTTCCTGGAAACCCTTCTATCTCCGGGGTACACGCCCAGACCTATTTTTATACTTTTTTATTTGGAAACAGGGTCTCTTAAGCCAGAGAGGCTGGTTTCGAACCTGCAGGATCCTCCTGTCTCCGCCTCCCAAGCTCGGGCATTACAAGCATGCCAGGCTTGTATTCTACAATCTTGATAACACATTTAACACTTTCTCTCCCAATGTGGAGTCTCTGTAGCAATAAATAAGACTTCTTTATCCTACTGAAAAAAGTCACTTCTATACAAAATGAGATTTCACACTTTAGTAATTACTGAGGAATGAGAAAAAAGTCTGTTAATTTTTTTTTACAAAAAAATGGCTTAACATAGTAAACATAAATTACTTTTTAGTAATCTATTGAGAACATATTCTATATGTTAGTCTACAGCAAATAGAACGGCATCAATGGCACATCACAATCCTGAAGAAAATAAATGTTTCTCAATCATTCAGATATGCTGTCACCCCTTTGATATTTACATGCAAAGTTGGAATAAGAATTATAAAATTATTACTGACAAAACTTCTAACCTCTTGTTCTCCAACAGTCTGTTTTTCAAGTGTAAGGTCCAACTTCTCGACAATCTTCAAAACAGATTTTATAAATTCATCATAGAGTAAACGATTCAGACTTTGAAGGGAAGAATTCACAAAGAGAAATGTTTCATCTGCTAAAATAAAATCCTTTAAAGGAAAATAAGAAATTTCAAAATCTTATACAAAAATGTATTAGAATGAATACTTCATTAAAATATACACATATATAGACATATATATGTGTATATATACATACATACATACATACATACATACATACATACTGAGGTATTATGGAAGCAGTGATATGTAAAGTGTACCAAATTTTCCTCTAAATTTTCAAGCTTCACATCTTTCACATCTTCCCAAAGTACTATGACAGCAACATTTCAGTTAAATAATATGCAAAGCCAAAATGGTGGCACTGCCTGTAATCCAAGGACTTGAGAGGCTGAGACAGGAGGATCACAGGCTCAAGATCAGCCTCAACAAACTTAGCAAGGCCCTAATAACTTAGTGGGACACTGTTTCAAAATAAAAAATAAGCCTCAACAAACTTAGCAAGGCCCTAATAACTTAGTGAGACACTGTTTCAAAATAAAAAATAACCCATGCAAGGTAGTGCATGCCTGTAATCCAAGTACTTGAGGCTGAACAGGAGGATCTCAGGTTCAAGACCAACCTCAGCAACTTAATGAGGCCCTCCATAATTTATCAAGACCCTGTTTTCAAATAAAAAATAAAAAGCGCTGGGAAATAGCTCAGCGGTAAGAGTATCCCTGAGCTCAATTCCTAGTACCACAGAAAAAACAAAACAGAGCTGGTGGTATAGCTCAAAAGTATAATGACCCCGGGTTCAATCTCATTACTGCAAACATACATACACATGCACTCACACACACTCAAGTGTTTTCTATAGTAGTAATGAATGAGTAGTGAATTAGAATTAGACCAAGCCTTGTTAAAGGTTTACCTTAACAGTTAACTGGGATGTGTGTGTAAGTGTACAAATGTACAAAACACACATGCTACTTAGTGAGGCCCTCCACAACTGAGACCCCATTTCAAAAATAAAAAATAGGGCAGGGGGTATAGCTCAAAGGTAGAATACCCCTAGGTTTCATCCCCAGACCCACTAAATAAATAAATAAATAAATAAATAAAACTTCTGCACCAATCCCCTTCATAGCTATTAATTGAATTTATCTTCCCCTTCAGCAAATAAAAGGGCTAGGGGCTCAATGGTAAAGTATACACTTAGGATGCACGAGGCCCTGGCTTAGATAACCAGCATCAAAAAAAAAAAAAAAATAGCTCTTCAATGGTAATATTACTGCTATATTTTTTGTTACCTAAGGCTGCTAAAAGGAATAACTCAATATCAACTACACTATCTAGAATAAAGCTAGAAGGACAACTCAGCTACAGTAATTATTATTGACTTCTGGGAAGAAGGCGACCAAGAAAAGTGGGGCTTAAGAGCCCCGCTAACAATCAATCTCCATTACCACAAAATCAGCGCCTTTCATAGCCAGAAAACACCATCACCAGAGAAACAAAAAAATCACCAGGCTCCAGAGAGGAGGGGGACTCAGAATGGAGCTCAGAGCCATAGAGGAGATACGCCGGCCTCACGCCCAAGGACGAGACAGCAGCGCCTTAATGCCAGTGGCGCCTTACTGCCAGCGGCAGCGGTGATTTCACCGGACAGCTATGGCTACAGACCAACGCACTCAACAGCATACCAGGCTCCAGAGAGAAGCAGCGGACAGCGAGCCAAGAGACTCAGAGCAGAGCTCAAAACCAGAGAAGAAATACACCAGCCTCACAGCCAAGGGCATGGCAGCAGTGCCATATTGCCACCGGTGGCAGCAGCAAATTCACCGAGTCCACTACAGCTCCATCTGCGTACTCAACAACAGTGAGTCAAATTGCGGGCCACAGAGGAGAAATCCCAGTACTGCACTCCCAGGGACTTGACCCACTGGGGCAGTGGCGGTGGCAGAGATATCACACCATAGGAGAACACCCAACCGGGCACCCCCATAGTCTAAAGCAGCCTCTATCGACTCCCTGGGTCTGAGACTCTATGATACAACCCAGTAAAGGAGTAGTGGGGTCTGAGATACCACAGACTTGAGATCCAGAGCACCTTAAGTGAAGCTGGAGTGACCCAAGGGAAGAACCCAGAGAAGGCACAAACTTCCAAAATCATGGGAAAGAGGAATAACAATGGAGCAATGAATGCCCACAACCCCACAACATCAGAACCCGATAAAACAGAAAATCAGAGATTTCTAGAAGATCAAATCAGGAAAATAACTGTAGAAATAATAGAGGTGCTTCAAAAAGAACTCAGAGAGAGCCAAAAAGAGATAAAGGATGCAATCAGTGAAGTAAAGGCCTCAATTCAAAGCACAAACAACCGATTAGACCACATGGAGAACAGAATCTTGTTCTTAGAAGATGAGCAATCCAAAAATGAACGCATAGTTTCTAATCTAGAAAAAAATATCCAACAGCAGGAATCTGATATTGAAGAAATATGGGTCCATTTTAAGAGAGCTAACCTAAGAATAATTGGAATAGAGGAGGGAAAAGAAGGTAAAACCAAAGGGATCAACAATCTCTTCAAGGAAGTAATAGCAGAAAATTTTCCAAACATAGAGCAAGAGGTTGATACACAGGTCCAGGAAACTTATAGAACTCCCTTTAGACAGGATCGGAGAGGAGGATCCCCACGCCACATAATTGTCAAAATGACCAATGTGGAAGCCAAGCAGAGAATCTTAAAGGCAACAAAAACAAAGGGCCAAGTGACATTCAGAGGCAAACCAGTTAGAATCACTCCAGACTTCCCAAACCAAGTCATGAGAGCCAGAAGGGCTTGGAGTAACATATTCCCAACTCTGAAAGAAAACAACTTCCAGCCAAAAATTGCCTACCCAGCAAAACTTTCTATCAAATTAGATGGGGAAATAAGAAGCTTCCACGACAAACAGAAACTGAAGGAATTTATGTCTTCAAAACCAGCACTAGAGAAAATATTCAAAGAGATTAACTACAAAGAAGAAATAGGTAACACACACCAGAACCAGAGAAACAAGATTTTCCATCCAACAGACAACTAAGATTGGTTATCTGTGGAGATTCATTATTTATGTTAGTCTTTTACCTATCTCTAAATTGTATTGTTTGCTTTGTTGTTAATTTTTAGGATTTCTAGTTGGAATATTAATTTACCTTCAGATATAGCATTTGGAAATATTTTATCCCATTCTATCAGTAACTTTTAACTCTGTTTACATTGTCTTTGGATATACAATATTTTTTTTATTTTTTAGGGAGTTTCTATACTCTTCTGTTGCCTGTGCCATTGAAATCATAACCAAGAAATCACTGCCAATTTCGATGTTGTGAGGTTTTATGACCCAGATTTTCTTCTAAGAGTTTATAGTCTTAAGATTTATATTTAGGTAAGATTTATATTTAGGTCTTTTATCTCTTTTGAGTTAATATTTGTATATGGGATTAGGTAAGGGTCCAATTTTATTCTTTTTCATGTAATTATTATTTTTCAACAATATTTAGTTAAAAGATTATTATTTCCACTACCAAATGTTTGTGAAAACCTTGTCAAAAATAACTTGACAATATATGGAAGAATTTAGCTCTAGGCTTTTATTTAACTCCAATGGTTTATATATCTGCCTTTAGAACAGTACTACACTGTTTCGATTATTGTAGCTTTATATGGCTTGAAATCAGAAAATATTTATCTTCTAGCTTTGTTCTTTTTCGAGATCGTTTTGGGCATCTAGAGTCCATATTCCATATTAGGATAGATTTTTTTCTGAAAAATAAATATATAAATATGATAGTTTCACCTAAAAAAAAAAAAAGAAAAAGAAAAAAATATTCTCTGGTAAGAAAGAAAGCAAAAAGAAATATTGAAATGTTATCTTTAGGTCATCAAAAGCTTGGTATCAGACAAATGAAACTGTTATGTGAGATTATCATTTTTAATTTTTGATAAATTGCTATAATACTAGATGTCAATCACTAAGCCAAGCATGGGAGGGAGGGATGGGGAGAGAATGGGGTGGGGATCGGGTGGGGGCTGACTGGGCAATGTGTGCATGTAGGTCTACAAAAGTTTTTTTGTATCCCACTATGATGTATGAATACAATGCACCAATAAAAATTTTAAAAAAAATAAATGACAATAAATGAACAATCAAAAGTGGAAAAAAAAGTAATTTTTTTTTTTTTTTTTTTTTTTTTTTTGCAGTACCAGGATATTGGTTCTTGGTTCTTGGACAGCCTCCGACTCATCTTCTCAAATGCTGGGATTACAAGTGTGCACCACTATGCCCAACTTACAGTAATTAATTTTTAAAGATACATTTGAAGCCTGGCATGGTGGCACAGGCTTGTAATCCCAGTACTTAGGAATCTGAGACAAGAGGATGGTGGTTCATGGCCAGCCTCAGCTACTTAGTAAGGCACTTTACAACATAGTGAGACCCCATTTCAAAAATAAAGAATATAAATAGGGCTGGGGATGTAGCTCGCAGGTAGAATGCTCCTGGGTCCCATCCCTAGTACACACACACACAAAAAAAAATAATTAAAGAAAAAATTTTAAGGGGCTAGGGGTGGAACTCAGAGATAGAAAAAAAAAAAATACTTTTTTTTTTGGTAGTACTGAGGTTCCTGGAAGCCCTTCTACCTCCGGGATACACTCCCAGACCTATTTTATTTTTGGAAACAGGGTCTCATAAGCCAGCATGGCTGACTTCGAACCTGCGCGATCCTCCTGTCTCCACCTCCCAAGCTTGGGGATTACAAGCGTGTGCCACCACACCCAGCTACTTTTTTTTTTTCAGTACTGGGGATGGAACCCAGGGGCATTCTACTTCTTAGCTACCCCTGCCTCAGCCCTATTCTTTATCGTTATTTTGACACAAGTTCTCACTAATTTGCAGAAGGCCTCACTGAGTAGCTGAGGCTGTCCAAGAACCAAGATCTTCCTGTTTCAGACTTCTAAGTACAGGGATTACAAGTGTGCACCACCATGCCCAGCTTTTGAGATCCTTTCCATTCATATTTTTTCTAGTCTCACTTTGCATGCGTGTGTGTGTGTGTGTGTGTGTGTGTGTGTGTGTGTGTGTATCACTGGAGACTGAATCAATGTCTTCAAACATGCCAGGCAAATACTTTACCACTGAGGTACATCCTATACATTTTTTTTTTTTTTTTTTTTTTTGCAGTACTGGAGATGGAATCTAGGGGCATTCTACCTCTGAGTTACACACCCAGCCCTATTTTTTATTTATTTTTATTTATGTATTTATTTATTTGTGTGTATGTATGTGTGTGTGTGGTACTGGGGGTGGAGTTCAGGGCTTTTCTACCTCCAGGCTATACTCCCAGACCTATTTTATACTTTATTTGGAAACAGGGTCTCACTAAGTTGCTGAGAGCCTCACTAAATTGCTCAGGCTGGCTTCAAACCTGTGCAATCCTCCCATCTCAGCCTCCCAAGTGCTGGGATTACAAGCGTGCGCCACCACGCCCGGCTTATTCTTCATTTTGAAACAGGTTCTCACTGAGTTGCAAAGGGCCTCACTAAGTAGCTGAGGCTGTCCTCGAACCACAATCCTCCTGTCTCAGCCTCCCAAATGTTGGGATTACAAGTGTGATGTCACCATGCCTGGCCATCCCAAACATTTTTACTTTATTTTGAACAGGATCTCAGTAAGTTGCTCAGGCTGGCCTGAACTTTTGATCTTTCTGCCTCTCAAATAACTGGAATTACATGGGTACACCACCAAACCCAGCTTCTAGATTCACTTTAACTGTCTATATTTACAATTTTAATTTTTCATTACTTGAGATATATTTATCTATTTTCATTTTATTTTGTGTGGGTGTATATGGTTGAGGGGTTACCAGGGATTGAACTCAGGGGCATTCTACTTCTGAGCTACACACACAGCCCTATTTTATTTTATTTTATTTATTTTATTTATTTTATTTATTTATTTATTTATTTATTTATTTATTTTGGTGGTACTGGGGATGGAACCCTTCTACCTCCAGGCTACATTCCCACACGTGTATTTTTTATTTGGAAATAGGGTCTCTTAAGCCTGCAAGGCCAACTTAGAACCTGTGCGATCCTCCTATCTCCGCCTCCCAAACACAGGGATTACAAGAATGCGCCACCATGCCCAGCCTTATTCTTTAATTGTGAAAGAGGGTGGAGAGCCCTCAGTTGCTGAAGCTGGCCTTAAACCTATAATCCTCCTGTCTCAGTCTTGCAATTACTGGGATTAGAAGAATCCACCACCATTCCTGGCTCTTGAGGTATATTTAAAAAAAAGATGTTTTGAGCCAAGTGTGGTAGCACACGCTTATAATCCCAGTACTTGGAAGCTAAGACAAGAGGATCACAAGTTTGCAGCCAGCCTCAGCTACTTAGTGAGGCCCTGAACAACTTAGTGAGACCTTGCTATAAAATAAAGAATGAAAAACAGGGAACACTGCGTAGCTTGGGAGGTAGAATGCCCCTGGGTTCAATCCCCAGTACCACAAAAAAAAAAAAAAAAAGTTTTGGGGCTGGTGTGATGACAGATCACAATTCCAAGGCCAGACATAGCAACTTCGCAAGAGACTGTTTCAAACAAAAAAGTAAAAAAGGATAGTGGCAAGCACTGCAAAGGTAGAATGACCTTGGGTTCAACTGCCAGTACCAAAAAAAGAAAGAAAGAAAAACAACTTTTGAAAGTTATTAAAATATAAATCTTTTTTTTTTTTTTTTTTTGGTGGTATTGTGGTTCCTGGAAACCCTTCTACCTCCGGGCTACACTCCCAGACCTATTTTATACTTTTTTTTAAATTTGGAAACAGGGTCTCTTAAGCCAGTGAGGCTGGCTTCGAACCTGCGTGATCCTCCTGTCTCTGAGATCCTCCTGTCTCCACCTCCCAAGTACTGGAATTAGAGGCGTATGCCACCACGCCCATATTTTTTTTTTTTTTTTTTTTTTTTTGCGGTACTGAGGATGAAACCCAGGGGCATTCTACCTCTGCGCTACATTCTCAGCCCCATTTTTCCACTGAGTTGTAAAGAGCCTCACTATGTAGTTGAGGCTGTCCCAGAACAACAGTCCTCTGGTCTCTACCACACCTGGCTAGTCTTTTTATTTGAGTTGTGAAGGGCCTCGCTAAGTAGCTGAGGCTATCTGCAAACTGTGATCCTCCAGTCTCTTCCTCCCTAATGCTAGGATTACAAACTTGCACCACCATGCCTGGCCAGAAACTGAGATACTTTTATGGCCTTTAAATCATAAACTTTAGCCAGGCCTGGGGGCACTTGGAGGCTGAGAAAGGAGGATCCTGGGTTCCTAGCCAGCCTCAGCAAATTAGTAAGACCCTCAACAACTTACTGAGACCCTGTTTCAAAATAAAAAGTTGGGCTGGGAGGTAGAAGTAGAATGCCCCTGGAATCCACCCACAAAAATAAATAAATAAATTAATTACTTAATAATAAATTTTACCATCATCTGAGAACAGCTCAGGAGATATCTAAAAAGGTCCACATAGTCCTTGTACGTGGCAACTTTCCATTTGCCAGTTCGAACTTCCCCCGATGCACGATGGTCTTCAGATTCAGACTCGGTACCCTAGTCAGGAAAATAACATGCCAGTACTGACAGAGGCACTCACAAAAGCAGCCTGCTCCAGAACATACTAACTCTAAACTAAAACTGCAACCAGAAGACTATGCAGTGAGACTGAGAAAGACATTATGTTATGAAAGCATAATCAAGATCTGAAACAAAAGATGATTCTTCTGTGATAAAACCAACAAGGATTCTGACACACTATCCACTGGACGCCCCATACATCACTCAGCACCTTTTCTTTAGTCTGTCATCTCATCCTATTTCCTGTAGCTTCTGGCAACTATGATATGCCTCCATAATATGCCATAGCATTTTATCCTAGAGTTTAAGAGAGAAAACAGTTCTTTCTTATAAAATATATACACATGTTATATATGTATATAAAAATAAAATTGTTTCAGACCTGAGATAGAATGTATTTGCCTAACAAAATAGAGGGATTATGTCTGACCACTTTCAAAATATTCATGCCTAATTACTAAGAAAAGCTACTTCTAGCCAGGTATGTTGGTGCATACCCGTCATCCCAGTACTTGGGAGGCTGAGACATAGGGATTACAGGTTCGCAGCTAACCTCAGCAACTTAGTGAGGTGCTCCACCAGTTAGTGAGACACTGTTTAAAAATAAAATGGCACTGATGGTATAGCTTGGAGGGAGAACACCTGGGTTCAATCCCAGTATCAAAAAAAGTATAATTCTAGCCAGGCGTGGTGGCACACACTTGTAATCCCCGCGCTTGGGAGGCAGAGACAGGAGGATCGCACAGGTTCGAAGCCAGCCGCGCGCGCTGGCTTAAGAGACCCTGTTTCCAAATATAAAATGTAAAACTAGGTCTGGGAGTGTAGCCCGGAGGTAGAAGGGCTTCCCGAAACCCCAGTACCACCAAAAAAAAAAAAAAAAGTATAATTCTAGTCAGGCATGGTGGCACACTCTTGTAATCCCCACACTTGGGAGGCAGAGACAGGAGGATCGTACAGGTTCAAAGCCAGCCTCGCTGGCTTAAGAGACCCTGTTTCCAAATAAAAATAGATCTGGGAGTGTAGCCCAGAGGTAGAAGGGTTTCCAGGAACACCAATACCACCAAAAAAAAAAAAGTATAATTCTATATATTTAACGCATTAAAACCTTAGAAACATTTCTAGCTTCCAAATATAAAAGACTAATTTTTGAAATATTAGATTCAAAACTTACCTTTTGAAGGATCACTGGCTTAGAACATATTCTGATTAAACCCTGATGCACTAGAGGAAAAAAATGAAGCAAACACTGAAAAATACAACAGAATACTAAGAAAAAACCAATAAACTGTATCTCTTAAATTTCTTGTTAATATTATCTAGTTTTTAAATTTAAACTATTAAGATTCAGAAACTAGAGATGAAAGGATCTTGGTCCATCAAATTTTAGGAGTTCCCTAAGACGCATTAAAGATATAAATAAATCTGGCTACCAAAATGTCTTTACTTATTTCAAATAATATGTTAAGTACTCATCATTCAGCTTCACAAAAATAAAAATGAATGGCAAACTTACCTACAGTACTAATGCAATTCCAGAGAACTGGTCCTTTTTCTGCTAAGGCTAGAAAAACTTTTACTATGGCTTTACAACACATCAACTGCATTTTGGGACTGTACTGTGGAAAAGTGTCTATCTGTACCACCATGAGATGCTCCAGAACTGGAGTATAGACCTCAGGAACCTATCAGAAAGGGAGAGCAAGCCAAACATTAGAGGAGAGAATTAGTACAGAAATAATACAAATATCCAAAACAATGGGAATTGCACAGGCACACAGTTGATAAATGGGAAACAGTTTTGCAATCTAATTTGCGAAGATATTATGACTGCTTAGGAGAAACCAGAGTCAACTGTCAGAAGGACAGTCTATCTCAAATCAATTCTTAATCTTTTTTTTTTTTTAACTAGAGGTTGAACCCAGGGGCATTCTATCTCAAAGCTATAGCACCAATCCAATTTCCTCTTTTCTTTTTTTCTTCTTCTTGTAGTACTGAGGATGGAACCCAGGGGCATTCTACCTCCAAACTATACTCTCAGCCCTATTTTTTATTCTTTATTTTAAAACAGGGTTTGAGTTGAGAAGGACCTCACTAAATAGCTGAGGCTGTCCATGAACCATGATCCTCCCATCTCAGCCTCCCGAATAATGGGATTACAAGAGTGTGCCACCATGCCTAGATTATTCTTTATTTTGAAACAGGGGCTCCCTGAGTTGCAAAGGGCCTCACTAAGTACCCAAGGCCATCCTTGAACCACGATCCTCCAGTTTCAGCCTCTCCAATGCTGGGATTACAAGCATGTGCCACCATGCCCAGTTTATTCTTTATTTTGAAACAGGTTCTCACTAAGTTGCGGAGGACCTCACTAAGTAACTGAGGCTGGCAGCCAACCTACAATCCTCCTATATCAGTAGTACTGTGTTTACAAGCATGCACCACCACACCCAAATCTTAATCTTTTAGGAGAATGTAGAGTAATAAATATTTTTACTGCCCTGGACAAAAAAAGGTTCATAATAATAATTCTTTTTTTTTTTTTTTTTTTTTTTTTGCTGGTATGGGGATGGAACCCAGGGTTATTCGACCTCTGAGCTATACCCCCAGCCCTATTTTTAATTCTTTGTTTTGAAACAGAGTCTCACTAAATTTCAAAGGGCTAAGAAGCTGAGGCTGTCCGCAAACCACGATCCTCCTGTCTCAGCTTCCCAAATGTTGGTATCACAAGTGTGCGCCACTACATCCAGCTCTCATAATGATAATTCTATATACAGAAAATAGTCATTAAAAATGTCATATTGACTACAATAGTGCCTTCACTAAATGCATCATTTGACTCTATCAAACTACCTAAAGAGGCGGAGCGTAGTGGCACACACTTGTAATCCCAGCATTCAGGAGTCAGAAACTAGAGGATCAAGGTTCTCAGCCTCAGCTACCTAGTGAGGCACTTCGCAACTCAGTGAGACTCTGTTTCAAAAATAAAAGGACTAAAATAATAAGGCTGAGTGTGTAGCTCGGAGATAGAATGCCCTGGTTCCATCCCCAGTACTTTAAAAAAAAAAGCCAGGTGTGGTGGCGCACACTTGTAATCCCCACACTTGGGAGGCAGAGACAGGAGGATCGCGCAGGTCCGAAGCCAGCCGCGCTGGCTTAAGAGACCCTGTTTCCAAAATATATATATATATATATATAGTAGGTCTGGTAGTATAGCTCAGAAGTAGAAGGGCTTCAAGGAACCTCAGTAAAAAAAAAAAAAAAAAAACTACCTAAAGAAATGAGATTAAATACTTTAAAGTGTACTCAGTTTATTTCACTTACTGTGTCCAGGTAAAGTATGACACTTGAGATAGACTGGAGGAAACTCGGCATCTGATACACATGGTCATCCACAGTGTCTGTCTGGGTGAGGTACATCTGCTTACAGCGCTGAATGAGCTCAACATACATGAAGTCAACCTCCTTCGCATTTAGAACCTTGCAAGGCTTTAGGAAAGAGGAAACAAGGCTTCATAAAGCTTCTCGGTATCAAAACAAAGACTTCAGGTGTCCATATCCAAGGAAGCCACTTTTACTTGCTTATTTTACTATATATAGAGATATAGTATCTTTTTTTTTTTTTTGCAGGTCTGGGATGGAACCCAGGGGCATTCAACCTCCGAGCTACATCCCTGCCCTATTTTTTTATTCTTTATTTTGAAACCAGGTCTCACTGAGTTGCAGAGGGCCTCACTAAGTAGTTGAGGCTGTCCACGAACCGTGATCTTCCAGGTCTCAGCCTCCCAAATGCTGGGATTAGAAGCGTGTGACACCATGCCCGGCTTCAGATATACTATCTTATGAAGATGTTTTTCATAATAATCTGTAGTCACATCCTACTTATTCACACACAGGACACTTTTTGATTCACTGTGTTCTAGGTACTGTTTAGATGGTGGGTTTTATACAGTCCCTGGCTAGCCACCCTAAGAAGAGACCGAGTTAAACTCATGGTTGGAATATATACTATACCACAATCCACACCATGACCAGAACCATCTATTTAAACTCACAAATCTAATACTGTAACTACCTGACTTCCCATTTTTCAAAGAGTTCTACAGTCTTCCAGATCGAGTCCAGATACAAGGATATTTCTGGCTCATCTTTTTAGAGT
Organism: Muscardinus avellanarius; assembly: GCF_963383645.1. Taxonomy (NCBI): domain Eukaryota; kingdom Metazoa; phylum Chordata; class Mammalia; order Rodentia; family Gliridae; genus Muscardinus; species Muscardinus avellanarius. Next base: position 116,828,071 of record NC_137786.1, on the reverse strand, counting down.
CCTCTCCTTTTTTCTTGTATATCATGTTCTCATTACAATTCTAGCCACAGTGAACAAGCTGAGGTTGGTTAGACTACGGTACAGAAAGTACAAAATTCCATGCCATCTTTGATCTTTGACCCTTTTCATATATTATTTCTTTTGGCCAAAAGTATTTTATTTATTTATTTATTTATTTATTTATTTATTTATTTATTTATTTATTTATTTATTGTAGTACTGGGGTTTTTGAAAGCCCTTCCACCTCCAGGCTACACTCCCAGACCTATTTTATATTTTTTTATTTGGAAACAGGGTCTCTTAAGCAAGTGTGGCTGGCTTCGAACCTACGCGATCCTCCTGTCTCCACCTCCCAAGCGCAGGGAGTGGATGACAGACAAATGGAGAGAAAGAATAAAAAGAGCAGACAATAATGCATATTATAGTTGTATGAAGAAAGGCAGTAAGTTATTTTCCCTATAAAAGTCACAGAGATCCACTAAGAAAAAACTAGTTATTCGTATTTTTAACTATATATCTTTCTGTCACAGATACTTCTCTAAGAATTTAACTGAAACAACTACAAATTTATAATTAAGGTGCAGCATAGCACAGTGTAAAAACATAATGATTCTACTCCTTAGACTTGGACTGTTGTCTTGCTCCTATCAATACTGACATCTTTTGACAAGTTACCTAATGTCTCTGGTTCTGAGCTTCATCATACATAAAACTGAATGATACTCAGCTTTATAAGAATATAAAAAGGTGATGGAATGTATAAAGCTTTTTTTTTGCAGTATTGAGGATCGAACTCAGGTGCATTCTACCTCTGAACTACACACCTAACACTATTTTTTATTCTTTATTTTGTCTACCTCTGAACTACACACCTAACACTATTTTTTATTCTTTATTTTGAAACAGGATCTCATTAAGTTGCAGAGGGTCTCACTAATAGCTGAGGTTGGCCGCAAACCTGCAATCCTCCTGTCTCAGCCTCCCAAGTACTGGGATTACAAGTGTGTGCTGCCACACCCAGCTCCAGCATATATAAAGACTTCTAATAAAGAGTGTACACTAAATAATATTATTAGTCAATTAAACAAATGATAATCATATTGTCACAAGTATAAGATGCTATTAAAAATGTTCTAAATTATATTCCTTTAAACAAAAAAGATCAAATAATGAGTCATACTGCTGCAAACAGTCCATATCCACGAATAGCAATGGATAACTCCTTGTTGCTTGAATCTGTGTTTCTGATAATTCCATAGAATTGTTCCATAAAGTACTGCAGTTTACTTTTGTGCGCCTCTGCATCCTTTGCCACCATAAAAGAAACCTGAAATCATATGACACTCTTTAGAATATTTAATAGCAAAACAAAGATATCTATACAAACAGGACAAAGCTAGACTTATTTCAACTTTAGATACTATTAACATATTCCTAGCCAGATGTGGTGGTGTACTTGTAATCTCAGTACTTGGGAAACTGAGACAGGAGGATTGCAGGTTGCCCGTCAGCCTTGGCTACTTAGTGAGGCCCTCTGCAACTTCATGAGGCCCTTCTTCATAATAAGAATAAAAAGCCAGGCGTGGGGGCAAACGCTTGAAATCCCAACATTCAGAAGGCTGAGACCAGAGGATCGCAGTTTGCTGACAGCCTCAGCTACTTAGTGAGGCCCTCAACAACTTAATGAGACTCTGTCTCAAAATAAAAAATAAAAAATAGGGCAGTGGATGTAGCTCGGAGGTCGAATGCCCTGGGTTCCATCCCCAGGCCTGAAAAAAAAAAAAAATTTAAGAATAAAAAATCGGGGCCAGGCATGGTAGCACACACTTGTAATCCCAGCATTCAAGAGGCAAAGACCAGAGGATCATGGTTCGCAGGCAGCCTCAGCTACTTAGCAAGGCACTTCGCCAACTCAGTAAAACTCTGTTTCAAAAATAAAAAGACTAGCCGGAAGTGGTGGTGCACACTTGTAATTCCAGTGCTTTGGAGGCTGAGACAGGAGGATCGCACAGGTTCAAAGCCAGCCTCAGCTACTTAATGAGGCTCTCAGCAACTTAGTGAGACCCTGTTTCCAAATAAAGTATAAAATAGGTCTGGGAATATAGCCCGGAGGCAGAAAAGCTCCTGGGTTCCACCCCCCAGTACCACAAAAAATAAATAAATAAATAAATAAATAAATAAATAAATAAATAAATAAATACATATACATAAATAAACAAACAAACAAACTCAAAAATAGGGCTGGGGGTATAGCTCAGAGGTACAATACCCCTGGTTACAAAAATAAAAAAAAAAAAGGTTGAGGTTGTAGTTTAGAGGTAAAATGTCCTAGGCTCAATCCCTAGTACACCAAAAAATAAAAAAAAATTGCTACATTTACATAAACTACTTTTACTCATAAAAAAATAATTGTCTCGCCGAGCGTGGTGGTGCACACTTGTAATCCCCATGCTTGGGAGGCAGAGACAGGAGGATCATGCAGGTTCAAAGCCAGTCGCACTGGCTTAAGAGACCCTGTTTCCAAAAATTAAAAAAAATAGGTCTGGGAGTTTAGCCCGGAGGTAGAAGGACTTCTAGGAACCCTAGTACCACCAAAAAAAAAAAAAAAAAAAAAAAAAAAAAAAAAATCTCTCCTTATTAGTCTCTACCACATTCAGAAAAGACAGTCTCTTAAATAAGACTATATTGTATGTGATACATTTTTCCTAAAGAAAAGGACTAAATAGACAAGGAGGTTTAGGGTTGTTACTCAGTAGTACACTGTTTGCCTAGCATCCATGAGGCTCTGGGTTCAATTCACAGCAATGATCCTCCTGTCTCAGTCTCCCAAATGCTGAGATTACAAGCATGCACCACCACGCCCAGCTTGATTTATAATCTAATTTTAAAGTGAAAAAGGTATCTGAACACCATGGTGGCACACACTTGTAATCCCAGCATTTGGGAGGCTGAGACAGGAGGATCAAGGTTCACAGACAGCCTCAGCTACTTAGTGAGGCCCTTTGCAACTCAGTGAGACCGTTTCAAAATAAAGAATAAAAAATAGGGCTGGGGATATAGTTAGAAGGTAAATTGCTCCTAGATTCCATCCTCAGTACCACAAAAAAAAAAAAAAGGATCTCAGCACTTCAGAAAAAAAAAATTAAGAATGATTAAATGATTAATAACAAAAAAAGATAAACATCAAGAGTCACCACAGAAATCCAAACTAAAGCAATTGCAAAAATAGCTAAAATTATAGCACTTGGGAGGCTGAGACAGGAGAATTGCAAGTATGAGGCTTAGCCTCAGCAATTTAGTGAGACTATTTCAAAATCAAAAATAAAATAGACTGGGTTATTGCTCATTAGTAGAGCACCTCTGGGTTCAAATCCTCAGCAACACACACATACACACAAAAAAAAAAATAGCTAAGGTTAAAATGACTGATAATCTCAGCTAGTTGGGAAGCTGAGACAGGAAGATCACAAGTTCTAGTACAACCTAAGTAACTTAGGCCTAGTTTCAAAATAAAATATAAAATAAGGCTAGGGGGTGTAGCTGAGAAGTAAAATATGTCTGGGCTTTATCCCCAGTTCCACAAAAAATCAAAAAGGAAAGAAAAGGAAGTGGCATCTGTAGCACCTGTTTCAGAAAGGATTCCAGGGCTGAGTGTGCAGCTTTCTTCACTTCTGCATTCATATGACTGCACCACTTTGAAAGCACTTCAAATAGAGAAATGTAGTTGTCCAGAAGGCAGGTGCTAAACTGAGATGCGTGCAAGGTAAATAAGCGCAGGCCAGCTGAAAACACAAAAAATATTGGATTAAAATGGGCAACTCCCATTAAGATGTATGACTACAATGCACTAATAAAAAAAAAAAAAAAAATAGGCAACACAAGCCGGAATGGAGAACTAAGAAAGCCTCGATTCCTGAAGATCTGGCCAATCACACTATGATAACCCAGGAACCCTGAAAGGCACTCTATTGCCACTAGCCTCCACATGAATCCACAGGCCCATGGCCTCCAAACAGTCAGAAAAAGGATGAGGACTTAAATAATCAAACACTAGAGCCAGGTATGGTGACATATACTTGTAAAACCAGTCCTTGGAAAACTGAGACAGAAGGATCACAGATTTGAGGGCAGCCTTGGCAACTTAGTGAGGCCCTCAGCAACTTAGCAAAATTAAATTTAAAAAGGGCTGGGAGCTAGGCGTCGTAGCACACACCTGTAATGTCAGTACTTGGAAGGCTAAGACAGGAGGACCATAGATTAGAGGACAGCCTTAGCAAGTAGTAAGACTCTCAGCAACCTTGCAAGACCTTGTTTCAAAATGAAGAATAAATTAGGGCTGGGGGTATAGTTCGGAGGTAGAATGTTCCTGGGTTCAATCCCTAGTACCGCAAAACAAAAACAAAAAGCCTGGATCCTCAGATAAATGCCTAAAATAGATACCTTTCAAAATTCATGTACCTGAATGTGACCATACGAACCTAGGCTTGTGTGCTAAGAACTAAGTTCCCAAGAGCCTTCCCCTGATGACTGAGTGAAAGATCACATGTGTTATCACTCACTTTCGTTTGTAGTTTAAGCAAAAACTTACTCAAAATATTAAGTTAGCAATGTAAAATACTATTATACCTCATGAAACATAGACTCTTACCCAAAGGAACAGCATATCTCTTCAGATCAACCTATTTTAGAAAAATATTCACGATCAGTGTTTGAAGGTCACAAGTCTCAACAATACAATAATTAGAATGATACTCTTCCTACCTGAGGACAAATTGCCTTTAGTGCAAAGTCAAAAATGTCCTTTGAGGTCTGTGGGTCTAAAGATAGCAAAAAAAAAAAAGAAAAGCCTCCATTAGAGATCATGACAGTATCACCTGACATTACTTACCAACAACTTTGCAAATAATAGCTTTATTTTAGACATCTGCTTTAACCTCAAGTCTTGAGAATTCAGGAGTAACTTCTTCCACCACTGATCCAGATAGAGAGCTGTAACTTATTATAACTATGGAGTCATAATTGGCAGAAAGTGGAAAGAAAATCTGAAGCTACACATGGTGGTATGGGTCCGTAATCCCAGTACACGGGAGGCTGAGTCAAGAGGATCACAGGTTCGAGGCCAGCCTTAACAACTTAGCAAGCCCCTAAGCAATTTAGTGAGATTCTTTTTCAAACTAAAGAATAAAATTGGGCTAAGTGTAGAGTTCAGAGATAGGATGACCCTGTGTTCAATCCTCAGTACCACAAGAAAGGAAGAAAGAGATGGAAGAAGGGAGATAAATTTGAAATTAAATAGACACAGGTTTAGGGGTTTTATTTGTTTTTGTTTTTTTGTGGTGGTACTGGGGTTCCTGGAAGCCCTTCTACCTCCGGGCTACACTCCCAGACATATTTTATATTTTTGGAACAGGGTCTCTTACGCCAGCGCAGCTGGCTTCGAACCCGCGTGATCCTCCTGTCTCCACCTCCCGAGCGAGGGGATTACAAGTGTGCGCCGCCACGCCCAGCTGGTTTAGGGTTTTGTCTGTGTGTGTGTGTGTGTGTGTGTGTGTGTGTGTGTGTGTGTGTGGTACCGGGGATTGAATCCAAAGGCATTCTACTTCCAAGCTACACCCCCATTTTTTTATTCTTTATTTTGAAACAGGTTCTCACTAAATTGCGGAGGGCCTCACTACGAAGCTGAGGCTGGCCACAAACTGCGATCCTCCTGTCTCTGCCTCCCAAATGCTAGGATTATAAGTGTGTGCCACCACACCTGGCTAGTAGATACAGGTTTAAATTCCAAATCATAACTTATAAACTCTTTTAATAACCTTCCCAAGCCTCAGTTTTTTGATCTATAAAAGGAACAACTTAACCTCTTCTTCTGGGGTTGTCTGGAGAATTAAATGAAAAAACTCATTCAAGGCCAAATACATTTCCCTTCAATACTCCCAGGCATTTATTCTGCATATTGAACACAAAAAAATGGGAATTAAAAATATGAATGAAACATGACACTTCATCTTGGCAAAGTTACAAAGGGAGCGCAGAGCAGGCACACAACTATTATGTGAGATTCTTATTCTGGCCTGACTGAATTATAGATGTTTATAGAGCTGTCTCCACCAGATGTCACAGAGTATTCACAGATTTCTCTGCCCTTAGAAACAGGACTTAAAACAGCAAAAGACTGTTTGCTTTGATGGCAAGGACTAATGTACCTGAAGACAGCCCAGATAATTCTGTGATAAGGGATAGAGGAAGAATGGAATCAGAGATGCCTTAAGATAAGAAAAACATTAGCTTGTTTTTAGGATTATGCCCTAAAAGAGATACAAGGGAGCTACTTCAGGAATTCAAAACAAGGACAGACTTTTAGCTCTTTACATTCAAGAAAGGCAAAGCAACTGGGCATGGCAGTGCCCACCTATAATCCCAATATTTGGGAGATTAAGATAAGAGGATCACAGGTTCACAGACAGCCTCAGCAATCTCCTGAGACCCTCCGCAATTTAGTAAGGCCCTGTTTCAAAATAAAAAAATAAAGTAAGGTTGGGTGTATAGCTCAGAGGTAGAATGCCAAATGGTTCAATCCCAAGTAACACACAAAAGAAAAAAAAGAAAAAGAGAAGAAAGGTTTTACAGCTGTACATCTATAATCCTAGTATTTGGGAAACTAAAAAGGAGAATCATAAGTTCAAGTTCAGCCTCAGCAATAAATAAGGCTCTGTTTCCAACAGAAAAGCAAGCCAGGCACGTGGCACGTGCTTATAATCCCAGCACTTTGGAGGTTGAGAAAGGAGGAACACAGGTTATCAGCTAGCCTTCACAATTTAGTGAGAACTCATTTCAAAATAAAAATTTTAAAAAAGGTGGGGAAGGGGGGCCTGGTGTGTAGCTATAAGGAGTACAACACACCTGGGTTCAATCCACAGTACCAAAAAAAATTACAAAATGCTAAAGGAAGAAATACAGAATTGTTTCAAAACAAAAAGAAAAGCCGGATGTGGTGGCACATGCTTGTAATCCCAGCATTCGGGAGGCTGAAACTGGAGGACTGTGGTTCGGAGACAGTCTCAGCTACTTAGAGAGGTCCTCTGCAACTCAGTGAAACCTTTTCCTAGGAGGAAAGGGATAACAGGAAGAAGTCGAGTTATAGAAAGGGCCCTATAGTAAAGCAATTAAGGTGACCAATCAGAGGGTATGGAATAGGGGAGGATGAAGCCTCTTTAAAATGCAGGCGGTACATAAACAAATGTATCAAAGTTAATCACCAAACAAGCATGGGATCAAGGGAGGGGGAGGGAATGGGATGGGGACTAGATGAGGGCTAAATGGATGTTGTGTGCTTGTATATCCTCAAGTCTTGTATTCCAATGTGATATATGATTATAATGCACCAATAAAAATAAATTTAAAAAATAATAATAAATAAATAAAAACACAAACAACAGAAAGCCGGGCGTGGTGGCACAAGCTTGTAATCCCAGCATTAGGGAGGCTGAGACTGGAGGATTGCAGTTCACCGACAGCCTCATCTATTTAGTGAGGCCCTCCACAACTTAGTGAAACCCTGTTTCAAAATAAAGAATAAAAATAGGGCAGACAGGAGGTGTAGCTTGGAGGTCAAATGCCCCTGGGTTCCATCCCCCGCAAAAAAAAAAAAAAAAAAAAAAAAAAAAAAAACCCACAAACAACAAAAACTGCTGGCTAGACTGTGAAGTAGAAACTCTAATACATTGTTGGTGGGAATGCAAAATTAGAGTAACCACTTTGGAAAACAGTATGGAGAATTCTCAGAAGAATGGGAATGAACCTACTATATGATCCAGCAATATCACTTCTGGGTATCTATCCAAAAGAATGGAAACCAAACTACCAAACTAATGCATATGTATCCCTCTTTACAGTTGCACAATTCACAATTGCCAAACTATGGAACCAGCCAAAATGCCCATCAACAGATAAATGGATTACAAAGCTATAGAATATGTACACAATGGAATTTTATTCAGCCATAAAGAGGAACAAAATTATGTTATCTGCAGAGAAATTGATGGAACTAGAGAACATTATGCTAAAGGGATTAGTCAGTCACAAAAAGTAGAAAATCAGATGCTCTCCCTAATATGCAGAACATAGGGAGAAAATGGGTCATAAGAGGAACTCTAGACAACGAAGGAGAAACCTTAGATGAGCAAACGGAGACCTAACTGCAACCTGAGGGTGATGGGAGGGAGGAAAATCTCCTAATGCAAATGATGTATATTCATACATATGTGATGTGTAACTACAATCCACCAATAAAAAATTAAATAAATAAATAAGGCAATTTTGAGCCGGGCATGGTGGCGCACTCTTGTAATCCCAGCATCCGGGAGGCTGAAACCGGAGGATCACAGTTCACAGACAGCCTCAGCTACTTAGTGAGGCCCTCGGCAAATTAGTAAGACCCTGTTTCAAAATAAAGAATAAAAATAGGGGAGGGAGTGTGGCTCAGAGGTCAAATGCCCCTGGGTTCCATCCCCTGACCAGCAAAATAAATAAATAAATAAGGCAATTTTGCTTGGACTAGGGTTTGTGACTAAAGAAAGAAAATCAAGAGAAGCCCAGCAATACCTTCTTCCACCGTTTTCGTGAAGTTGCACAGAAGAGAGGACAGCCCCTTCAGACAGCCAGCCAGGACAGGCAGTTTGGGCTCTCTTAGAGTTGATGTCATCTAAAAACAAGTGTAAGGAAGAGTGCTGAGTGAGAAAAAAACAACCAAGTTTATGGCAGCAGAGTAACATCAAGTTCTTCCTACCTGTGTCTTCAGTTCACCCAGAAAAGCCCGGAACAGGCTTTCTGAATGACATATCATCTCACTGGGGTGGACCTCACCCAATACTCCTAGGAGCTCATAGACTTTCTCTAAAACTGAAAAATAAAATTTAATCAAATGAAAGCCTAAAACTACACTTAAACTTAAATAAATTAACACAAATTTATGAATAAGGAAATGAGGACATTTTTTTCAAAAGAAATTCTTTTTTTTAAAAAACAGAGTCTTGCTAAATTGCTGAGGCTGGCCTCAAACCTGCAATCCCCCCACTTTGGCCTTTCAAGTACTAGGATTACAAGTGTTCACCACTATGCCCTGCTTAAGTCTTATTATAATGTTTAGTTAATTCTAATCTTTTGAAATATTTGAAGATAACATAAATTCATCTTTTTTTTTTTTTTTTTTTTGGTGGTACTGGGGGTAGAACCCAGAGGCTTTTTACCTCCGGACTATACTCCCATACCTTTTTTATATTTTATGGAAACAGGGTCTCACTAAGTTGCTGAAAGCCTCACTAAGTAGCTGAGGCTGGCTTCGAACCTGCGCGATCCTCCTGTCTCAGCCTCCCAAGCACAGAAATTACAAGCATGCACCACCACACCTGGCCATAATTGCATCTTACCTGTGTCTGGTACCTTGCTTTTCAATGCAAGTTCTCCAAAGAATTTATTAAATAATTCTCCAACTTTAAATTCATCCATGAGTCTAGAACTTCTCAGAGTATAAAGTAACTAAAAGAACACAAATTGGCATTTTCAGAAGAGAAACATACAGAAAAGGCTGCCTCTAACTCAGCTTGTCTATGCACAGCCAATTTCAGAATGCTGTGTCTCTATGGGATTTACGATAGGTCTCTCAGGACTCACATCTATTCGGATGATCGATCGAAGATGTGGGGCTAAAGGTGGGTAGTGGAAAGCTATGAGGCAAAGATGGTCTAGGTCTAATTTTGCCTTCCCCTCAAGCCAGTAACAGAACTATATCTATTCCTTCAGACCCACTCAAAATCACACAGACCAACTAGGCCCAAAGGAACTCTCAAACAGAAATGCAAAATGGACACAGGGGTCAGGTGAAAGGGAGCCCCAGGAACCACATAAACAGAACATTCCAATTCCTACCACTGGATTTCAAGGAACAAAGCCCCAGAAGGTGAGGCAATCTTTTGGCAATTCCTAATAGCATTAGGTTTCACCAAAGACAGAAAGGGTAATAAAGAGAAAGGTAGTAGTTAATCCTTGTTTATTTCCCTCCTTCACTACCCTCACAACCTCAAATCTTTCTTTTACTATGCAGGAGGGTCTGAGAAGAACATCCAAGTGTCAGGTGATGAAAAAGAAGGGTGCATTTTCCCCACAAGGTCCACATGACTCACCTCTTCCTCTCCAAAAGACCCAAAATAAAATGCCAAATGCCAGCTTTCTGTTTTATAAGTTATTATATACATAATATGAAAAACATGGATATAGAAATAACAAAATTACCTTAATGAGAAGGTCTATGGCTGGAATTTTACATTTAGCAGCTCTGTCTTTTGTATAAACACTGGTACAAGTATTCTAGATTTTAAAAGGAGACAAACCAAATCACTGATAAGAAATGACAACTAAAGCCGGGCGTGGTGGTGCAGGCTTGTAATCCCAGCATTCCAGGAGGCTGAGACCTGGAGGATCGTGGTTCGCAAACAGCCTCAGCTACTTAGTGAGGACTTCTGCAACTCAGTGAGACCCAGTTTCAAAATAAAGAATAAAAAATAGGGCAGAGGGTGTAGCTCAGAGGTCAAATGCCCCTGGGTTCCATCCCCAGACCCGCAAAAAAAAAAAAAAATGACAACCAAAAGTTAGTAATGGCTAAAACTATAGCTGAGGAAAATATCATATATGACATAATAAAAAATAATATTTAGTTGTTAAAAGTAAAACATTAAGCCAAGCATGGTGGCACACACTTGTAATCCCAGTACTTGGGAGGCTGAGATGGGAGAATAACAGGTTCTAGGACAGCCTCAGCAAGTAGTGCAATTCTCATCAACCTAGCAAGATCATGTTTCAAAATAAAAATAAAATAGCCGGGGTTGGTAGGACATGCTTGTAATCCCAGCGTTTGGGGAGGCTGAGACAGAAGGATTGCGGTTCATGGACAGCCTCAGCTACCTAGTGAGGCACTTTGCAACTGTGTGAGACCGTTTCAAAATAAAGAATAAAAAATAGGGTTAGGGGTGTAGTTCAAAGGTAGAATGCTCCTGGGTTCCATCCCCAGTACCCAGTACCAAAAAAAAAAACAACACACAATAAAGCCAGGCATGGTGGCATACAACTGTAATGCCAGTGTTTGGGAGCCTAAGACAAGAAGATGATATTCTTACTAGACCAGCCTCAGTAACTTAACAATGCCCTCGATAACTGAGCAAGACCCTGTTTCCAAAAAATCTAGGGATAGGACTCTAACTTAAAAGTAGAATGCCTCTGGGTTCAATTGCTAGCACCAATAAATAAATAAACAAACAAACAAATAATAGTAAAGGGCTAGGGGTGTAGCTCATAGACAGATCACCCCAGGGTTCAATCCCTAGTACCACCAAAAAAAGAAAAAATAAACACAGGCAACAAAATAATCAAATAAATAAAACTATTTTAAAAATCTTTTAAAAACACAAAGTAAGTAGGCACTTGAGATTCCTCAAAGTGTCTGGATACAAAATCAATCTCAAAAAATCAGAAGCTTTCCTGTACACCAACCATAAATCCACTGAAAAAGAAATTCAGAAAACATTTACACTCAGGATCTCCCACAAAAAAATAAAATACTTAGGAATAAACTTAAACAAAGAGGTAAAAGATCTCTACAAAGAAAATTATAAAACAGTGAAAAAAGAAATCGAAGATCTTAGAAGATGGAAAGATCTTCCATGTTCATGGATAGGCAAAATTAATATTAAAATGGCCATCTTGCCGGGCGTGGTGGCGCATGCTTGTAATCCCCGCGCTTGGGAGGCAGAGACAGGAGGATCGCGCAGGTTCGAAGCCAGCCGCGTGCGCTGGCTTAGGAGACCCTGTTTCCAAATAAAAATGTAAAAATAGGTCTGGGAGTGTAGCCCGGAGGTAGAAAGGCTTCCAGGAACCCCAGTACCACCAACAATAAAAAAAAATAATAATAAAATGGCCATCTTTCCAAAAGTGATCTACAGATTCAATGCAATGCCCATTAAACTACCAAAATCATTCCTCACAGACACAGAAAAATCAGTCCTTAAATTTATCTGGAATAACAAAAACCCAGAATAGCCAAAGTAGTTCTCAGCAACAAAAACCATTTAGGAAGAATCACAATACCTGACTTTAAACTATACTACAAAGCCAATGTAATAAAAAACAGCATGGTACTGACAAAAAAAACAGATACATAGACCAATGGAATAGAAGACCCAAAAACAAGTCAACACACTTTCAGCAAATTGGTTTTTGACAAAGGGGCCAAAAACGTACACTGGAAAAAAGATAGCCTTTCAATAAATAGTGTTGGCAAAACTGGTTAACCATATGCAGAAAACTGTAAATTAATCCCACTTTCTCACACTGCACAAGAGTCAATTCAAGATGGATCAAAGACTTGGAAATCAAACCAGAGACCTTGAAGCTCCTTGAAGAGGGCATAGGTCCAACACTGCAACACATAGGCACAGATAAAAACTTTCTTAACAAGACCCCAAAGGCACAACAAACTAAAAGGCATATCAATATGTGGGACTGCATGAAACTGAAAAGCTTCTGTTCAGCAAAGGAAACTGTCAAGAACCTCAACCGAGAGCCAACAGAATGGGAGAAGATTTTTGCCACCTACATCTCCGATAGAGGATTAATATCTAAAATATACAGAGAACTCAAGAAACTCAACACTAAAAAAAAAAATCATCCAATAACAAAATGGGCAAGCGAACTAAATAGATACTTCATGAAAAAAGAAATTCAAACAGCCAATAAATGCATAAAAAAATGCTCAACATCATTGGTAATCAGAGAGATACAAATCAAAACTAGCCTGAGATTTCACCTAACTCCAACTAGAATGGCAATCATTCAAAACACAAACAACAACAAATGCTGGCGAGGATGTGGAGAATGGAACTCTAAAACATCTTTGGTGGGATCACAAATTAGTGCAACCATTTTGGAAAACAGTATGGAGAATCCTCAGAAGAATGGGAACAAATCTACCATTTGATCCAGCAATACCACTTCTGGGTATCTACCCAAAAGAAAGGAAACCAAACTACCAAACTAATGCATGTGTATCTATATTCATAGCTGCACAATTCACCATAGCCAAACTATGGAACCAGCCAAGATGTCCATCAACAGATGAATGGATTACAAAACTGTGGGATATATACACAATGGAATTTTACTCAGCCATTAAAAAAAACTCAATTACATCATTTTCAGGGAAATGGATGGAACTGAAGGACATTATGCTAAGTGAGATTAGTCAGTCACAAAAATTAAGAAATCAGATGCTTTCCCTAATACGTGAGAGTTAGGGAGAAATGGGTCATAGGAGGAACCCTAGATGAAAAAGGAAATCCTATAGAGGAGCAAACAAGACAACCTAAATGAGGGAATGGGGGGAGAGAAGAGGGAAATTCTCTAAAACACACAATGTACTTAAACATATCGAAGTCAACCACTAAGCCAAGCAAGGGAAGGAGGGATGGGAAGGAATGAGGTGGGAATTGGGTAGGGGTTAAATTGGTGGTGTGTACATGTATGTCCATACAAGTTTTTTACCCCAATATGATGTATGAATATAATGCACCAATAAAAAATTAAAAAAAATTATATATCACAGTAAGATTCAAGGTGATACAAACATAGATGCATATAGCACTTGGTGTATTTTTAAAAAAAGGCACTTATGTAAGATGTATGTGCGTGTGTGTGTGTATTTAAGAGTGATACTGAGGATTGAACCCAGGGGCATTCTACCTCATATCTACACTCCCAACCCTATTTTTTTTTTTTAATTCTTTATTTTGAAACAAAGTCTCACTAAATTGCAGAGAGCCTCTGCAAATCTGTGATCCAATCTGTCTCAACCTTCCAAGTACTGGGACTATAGGTGTGTGCCACCAACCTGGCAAAACTCACTTCATTGCTTTGTGTGTGTGTGTGTGTGTGTGTGTGATACTGGGGATGGAACCCAGGGGCTTTCTACCTCTGGGCTATACTTCCAGACCTATGATTTATTTATATGTATATATGTATATATATATACACATGTACACACATATATGTATGTATACATGTATACATATATAAATATATATGTATATACAGAAATGTATATACACACATATAAATATACACACACACACACACACACACACACACATTTTTTTTTGCAGTACTGGGGATGAAACCCAGGGGTATTCTACCTCTGACTTATACCCCCAGCCCTACTTTTTCTTCTTTATTTTGAAACAGGTTCTCACTGAGTTGCAAAGGGCCTCACTAAGTAGCTGAGGCTGGCTTTGAACTTACATGATCCTCCTGTCTCAGCCTACTAAGTATTGGAATTATAAACTTGCACCACCATGTCCGGCTTAACCCACGTGTGTGTGTGTGTGTGTGTGTGTGTGTGTGTGTGTGTGTGTGTGTGTAGTACTGGGGGTGGAACCCAGAGGCTTTTCAACCTCCCGGTTATACTCCCAGACCTATTTCATATTTTATTTTATTTGGAAACAGGGTCTCACTAAGTTGATGAGAGCCTCACTTAGTAGCTGAGGCTGGCTTCAAATCTGTACGATCCTCCTGTCTCAGCCTCCCAAGCGCTGGGATTAAAAGTGTGCACCATCACGCCCTAGCAACCCACTTTATTTCTAATGCAATCAAGCAAAAATAAGTAAACTCACCAACAAGAAGGGTATAAAGTAAAAACCCAAGTCCCTTACACCATAAATTAAAATAAATGTTGACACATGATGAGCTGGGTTTTTTTCTCCTTACCTTAACTTCAAGAGAGTAAGGCGTGATCTTTTCACCAATTTTTTCTAAGAAAATAGATAAAAACTTTAGGGCTTCTTCCCTGCAGTCACGAAACTATAATAAAAGAAATAAACAGTAAATAGAGACATTAAAAAAAAAACTCCAACATAAAGGACTATACAAGAAGCAAAATGAAAAGTTCTTCACTTACTTCATCAAAGCTGAGTGATTTCCGAATAAAGACAAGCAAGCCAAAATCTCTGGAAAACACTAAGGAAGTCTGTAATGCTGGACAAACAATCAGTAAATTAAAAGAGTTGCCAAGCATTTCTTAAACCATCCTACAATGACTGCAATATCTTCATTAGTAAGTAATAAAACACTAACCTAAGACTTATGTACTGAGACAAAGTAGAAAATCCTGGCTGAGATTCAACAGGGATGCCTACCCCAAAGATGCCCACATCATAATCCACAGTGTTTTATCTCAGAATATCAACTTTACACAGCAAAGGAATCAAGGCTGCAGAAGGAATTAGGTGCTAATCCGCTGATATTAAAACAGGAGGCAGAGGCCGGGCGTGGTGGCGCACGTTTGTAATCCCTGCGCTTGTGAGGCTGAGAAAGGAGGATCGCACAGGTTCGAAGCCAGCCTTGGGTACTTAGTGAGACCCTGTTTCCAAATAAAAAAATATAAAAATAGGTCTGGGAGTATAGCCCGGAGGTAGAAAGCCTCTGGGTTCCACCCCTAGTACCACCAAAAATAAATAAATAAATAAATAAATAAATAAATAAATAAATAAATAAATACAGGAGGCAGGCTGGGCAGGTGGCCCACACTTGTAATCCCACTTGTCTCAAATGGCTGAGACAGTAGGATCACGGTTCTCAGACAGCCTCAGCTACTTAATGAGGCCCTTTGCAACACAGTGAGACCGTTTCAAAATAAAGAAGAAAATAAAAATAGGTTTGGGGGTGTAGCTCGGAGGTAGAATGCCCCTGGTTTCAATCTCTGGTACTGCAAAAAATAAAATAAAATAAAATATAAATAAAACAGGAAGCCAGCTGGGCATGGTGGTGCATGCTTGTAATCCCAGAACTTAGAAGACTGAGACAGGAGGAACACAGGTTCTCAGGCAGCCTCAGCTACTTAGTGAGGCCCTTCACAAATTAGTGAGACCCTGTTTTTTTTTTTTTTTTCCTTAAAACATGATTATATTTTGTCTATGCTTAAAAAAGGAAATTGACAAATTTCAATAATTGTTGCTTTCAAAACAGTCCACCTTTTCCTGACATGCCAGATGACATATCCATTGCTGCACGGGAAAACTATAAGTATCTTTTCTTTTTAATATATTTTTATTGGTGCATTGTAGTCAAACATCACATTGGAATACAAGACTTGTGAGGGTATACAAGCACGCATCATCCAATTAGCCCTTATCCTGTCCCTGTCCCATTCCCCCACCTCAATCCCAAACTTGATTTGGTGATTAACTTTGATATATTTGTTTACGTACATCATGCGTTTTAAAGAGATTCCGTCTTCCCCCATCCCATCCCCTCTGATTGGTCACCTCGATTGCTCTTCCATGGGGCCCTTTCTTCAACCAGCTCTCCTCCCATTATCTATTTATTCCTAGTTTTTGCGTTTTAGGGAAAGCATCTGATTTTCTATCCTCTGTGATGTTTCTCTGTGTATGCCATATTGCAAGTTTTGTTCCCCACCAGCCTTGCCTCCTGGCAGACTCTGATACTGGCCTCGCTGGCTCCAGCAACAGCCTTGCCTTAAGGCAGGCCCAGATCCCTGCCCTGCTGACCCCGGCTTCGGCCTCACCCCTCGGGAGGCTCCGATCCCTTCTTCAGAGGCCCTAGCACCGGCCTTGCCTCAGAGCAGGCTCCAATCCCAGACTCGCTGGCCCTGAGATCGGCCTCACCCCTCAGCTGGCTCTGTTCCTGGCCTCAGAGGCCACAACACTGGCCTTGCCTCACGGCAGGCTTCAATCCTGTCACACTGGCCCAGTCTCTGGCCTCATCCCTCAGCAGGCTCCGATCCAGGCTTCGGAGGTCTCAGCTCCGGCCTTGCCTCACAGTGGGTCCCAATTCTGGCCAGGCTAGTCCCGGCACAGGCCTCACCCCTCAACAGGCTCTGATCCTGGCCTCGGAGGCCCCAGCACCAGCCATGCCTCACGGCAGGCCCCAGTCCCGGCCTTGCTGGCCCTGGCACCGGCCTAACCCCTCAGCAGGCTCTGATCCTGGCGTCGAAGGCTCCTGCCCCAGCCTTGTCTCACGGCTGTGAGACCCTATCTTAAAATAAAGAATAAAACAGGGCTGAGGGTGTAGCTTGGAGGTAGAATGCCCCTGGTTTTAATCCCTAGTATCACAAAAAAAAAAAAAAAAAGATATCTTGGATATTTCATGGAGCCCAGCATAAGCACATGCATGGGTCCTTAGTCCTTAAAAGCATGAGGAAGGCTGGGAATATGGCTCAGTAGGAGGTGCTGGCCTAGCATACAGGAGGCTTCAGCTTCACACACACACACAAAAAGAAAAAGCTCATGGTGGCTCATGCTTGTAGTCTCAGCATTCTGGAGGGAGAGGCTGGAGGATCATGGTTCACAGCCAGCCTCAGCTACTTAGCAAGGCCCTTTGCAACTCAATGATATCCTGTTTTGAAAAATAGGGCTGGGAGTGTATCTTAGAAGTAGAATGCCCCTGGGTATCATCCCCAATACCATAAAAAAAAAAAAAGGAAAGAAAGGAAGGAAGGAAGGAAGGAAGGAAGGGAAGGAAGGAAGAAGCGAGCGAGGAATGGTGGTGCATACTTGTATTCCAGCCTCAGCTACTTAGTGAGGCCCTCCACAACTTACCAAGATGCTTTTTTAAAATAAAGAATAAAAAATAGGGCTGGAGTGTAGCTCTGAGTTAGAATGCCCCTGGGTTCAATCGCCAGTGTCACCAAAAAAGAGAGAGAAAAGGAATGAGAAGAGAGAAATAGTTAAAGGAAGAGTAGGCCAGAGATGGGAGACAGGAAAGACAAAAGATTCCAAACTTCTCCTGAGAGGTACTTGACATACTATTGCTGACTTTGAAGATGGACCAAGGCCCTAATACCTGAAGAAACTGGGCACCTTCTAAAACCAAGGAACCTCAGCAAAGAAACAGAGACCTCAGGAGTCCTACAAGTTGAATGAATAAGGAAGCAAATTCTTTACCAAGAGCCTTCAGAAAATATACTTTGGTTCTAGCTTGCTAAGACTTAGGCTTCTCACTATGGAACCGTGAGGTTAACAAACTGGTCTCCTGTGTGTGTGTGTGTGTGTGTGTGTGTGTGTGTGTGTGTTACTAGGGATGGAACCCTGGGCCTTCTACCTCTTGACTACAATCCCAGACCCATTTTATATTTTATTTGGAAACAGGGTCTCACTAAATTGCTGAGAGCCTCACTAAGTAGCTGAGGTTGGCTTTGAACCTGCACAATCCTCCTGTCTCAGCCTCCCAAGTACTGGGATTATAAGTGTGTACCACGCCCAGCTCATGTTTTT
Organism: Muscardinus avellanarius; assembly: GCF_963383645.1. Taxonomy (NCBI): domain Eukaryota; kingdom Metazoa; phylum Chordata; class Mammalia; order Rodentia; family Gliridae; genus Muscardinus; species Muscardinus avellanarius. Next base: position 116,809,742 of record NC_137786.1, on the reverse strand, counting down.
AACACTATGTTCATGGCAATTGCTATAGCAACAATAGAAATCTAACACACTTATTTTCTCTTAAGTGAAAAGAAATATATAGTAAGCTTGTAAATGTTTTAGAAGTTGCTAAGCAAACAAAAATGAATTCTAACCTTGAAACCCTCAGATCTGAACGTGAATACATGTTTTGTTTTGTTTTGTTTTTGCAGTATTGGGGATGAAACCCAGGAGCATTCTACCTTTGAGCTATACCCCAGCCATAGTTTTTATTCTGTATATTTAGACTTTGTACCTTCGAGCTATATTCCCAGACCTATTTTACATTTTATTTGGAAACAGAGTCTCACTAAGTTGCTGAGACCCTCACTAAGTAGCTGAGGCTGGCTTCGAACCTGTGCGATCCTCCTGTCTCAGCCTCCCAAGTATGGGGATTGCAAGCTTACACCACCACACCCAGCTTATTCTGTATTTTGAAACAGGGTCTGAGTTGCAAAGGGCCTCAATAAGTAGCTGAGGCTGTCCTCTAACCGTGATCCTTCTGTCTCAGCCTCCCAAATGCTGGGATTACAAGTGCACACCATCAGACCTGGCTACATAATGTAAATTTTTGAAAAATGTTTCCAGATTATTAACATCCTTGACAACACATGAATAGTAATGAGGATTGCGCCTGTACTGATTGCTAATAAGGGCAGTATTAATTGTTAATAAGAACAAGTTTTTATACTCAGGCAAAACAATAAAATTCTTTTGTCTGTCTGCAGCTAAGGTTGACCTTGGTCAGTTAAAAGTTGGCTGTTAGCTGGGTGTGGTGGCCCATGCCTGTAATCCCTGTGCTTGGGAGGCTGAGACAGGAGGATCACACAGGTTTGAAGCCAACCTCAGCTGCTTAGTGAAGCTCTCAACAACTTAGTGAGCTCCTGTTTCCAAATAAAGTATAAAATAAGTCTGGGAGTATAACCCGGAGGTAGAAAAGCCCCTGGGTTCCACCTCTAGTACCACGAAAAAAAAAGAAAAAAAAAAAAGGTTGGCTCTTTACCCATTTAAACACTGTTAAAACAGAGACACCTACACTCAGAAAAAGAATTATATACACTCTCACAACAGTTTAAAGTTAAAAGATAAAGAAACAGGCTATGTTAACCCCATATTAATTTTTTTTTTCCTGGTCTGGGAATGGAACCCAGAGGCATTTGACCTCTGAGCTACATCCCCTGCCCTATTTTTTAATCTTTATTTTGAAACAGGGTCTCACTGAGTTGCGGCAGGCCTAAGTAGCTGAGGCTGTCTGAGAACTATGATTCTCTGGTTTCAGCCTCCCAAATGCTGGGATTACAAGCGTGCGCCACCACACCCAGCTCCCATATTAATTATTAATAACAAAATAATTATAGCTCCAAACCTCTATACTTTGAAGACTATATTTCTGTATCTTCCTTTTATCATAAAACAGGTTTTTGCTGGTCTTCCTGGTGCGCGCTTGTGATCCCAGGACTAGGTAGGCAGAGACTGGAGCCTGTTCCTGGACAGCCTCAGCAACTTAGTGAGGCCCTTCCCAACCCAGTAAGACCCTGTTTCAAAAATTAAAGAGACTAACAAATAGGAGTGGGGGTATAGCTTGAAGGTACAATGCCCCTGAGTTCCAGCAGTGCAGTTCTGCCTATATTTTTTTCTAAACTAGCTAAAAACAGGAACTCAGGGTGACATCCCACACTGTTACAGATACCATAAAAATATCTTGTTTAAAGGGTGATTTACAGCCGGGCGTGGTGGTACACACTTGTAATCACTGCATTTGGGAAGCTGAGGCAGGAGGATTGCAGATCGCGGACAGTCCCAGCTACTTAGTGAGGCCCTATGCAACTTAGTGAGACCCTATTTCAAAATAAAAGAATAAAAAATAGGGTTGGAAGCCGGGCATGGTGGCACACGCTTGTAATCCCCGCGCTTGGGAGGCTGAGACAGGAGCAAGGCACGGGTTTGAAGCCAGCCTCAGCTACTCAGTGAGGCTTCCAGCAACTTTGTGAGACCCTGTTCCCAAATAAAAAGTATAAAAAAAGGTCTGGGAGTATAGCCTGGAGGTAGAAAGCCTCTGGGTTCCACCCCCAGTACCACCAAAAAAATAATAAATAATTAAAAATAGGGTTGGGAGTGTAGCTCGGTGGTCAAATGCCTCTGGGTTCCATCCCCAAACCCGCAAAAAAAAAAAAAAAAAAAAAAAAGAGGGTACACTGAGTAGATGAAGTCTGCATAACTTTTTTTTTTTTTCCTTTGCCGGTCTGGGGATGGAACCTGGGCCATTTGACCTCTGTCTGAACTACACTCCTTGCCCTATTTTTTTTTTTTAAACAGGATCTCACTAAGTTGCAGAGTGCCTCACTCAGTAGCTGAGGCTGTCTGAGAATCGCGATCCTTGATCCTCCAGTCTCAGCCTCCTGAATGCTGGGATTACAAGTGTGCGCCACCACACCCGACTTGCTTTTTTTTTTTTTTTTTTTTTGGTGGTACTGGAGGAGGAATCCAGAGGCTTTCTACCTCTGGGCTATACTCCCAGACCTTTTTTTTTTAATATATTTTATTTGGAAACAGGGTCTCACTAAGTTGCTGAAAGCCTCACTAAGTAGCTGAGGCTGGCTTCGAACCCATGCAGTCCTCCTGTCTCAGCCTCCCAAGCGCAGGGATAACAAGGGTGCGCCACCACGCCCGGCTTGCATGATATTTTTAAAAAATATAAGCTAGGGTTCCATCCCCAGTACCGAAAAAAAAAAAGAAAAAAAAAAAAGAATATAAGCTGCATGTGGTGGCACATGCCTGTGATCCCAGTACTTGGGAGGATGAGACAAAAGGAACACAGGTTTCAGGCCAGCCTCAGTAACTTAATCAGGAACCTTAGCAACTTTGTGAAACTATGCTTAAAAATCAATAAATAGGGCTGGGTGTGGTGGTGCACCATTGTAATCCTAGTACTTGGGCGGCTGAAACAGGAGAATCGCACAGGTTTGAAGCCAGCCTCAGCTACTGAGTGAGGCACTCAGCTACTGAGTGAGACCCTGTTTCCAAATAAAGTATTAAAATTGGTCTGGAAGTAGAGCTCTGATGTAGAAAAGCTCCTGGGTTCCACCCCCAGTACCACACACACACAAAAAAAGAATAAAAAAATAGGGATGGGGATATAGCTCAGAGGTACAAAGCCCCTAGGTTCAATCCCCAGTACCAAAAAAGAAAAGAAAGGAACAGATACCCAGGGAAGGTTGACACAAGATAATAGGTTCAAGGGCAGCCTCAGCAACTGAAATTTTCCTTAACCTAATGAGACCCTGTTTAAATTAAAAATAAAAGCCATACGCGGTGGCCCACGCTTGCAATCTCAGCCTTTGGGAAGCTGAGAGAGGAGGATCACAGTTCTCTGCCAGCCTCAGCTACTAGTGAGGTCCTTTGCAACTCAGTGAGCTCCCGTCAAAATAATAAAAAATAGGGCTGGGGGCAGAATGCCCCTGGTTCCATCCCCAGTACTGTAAAAATAAATAAACAAATAAATAAGTAAAATAGAGATGGGGGTGTAGCTCAGAGGTAGAACACCCCAGAGTTCAAGCCCCTATACCACACACACACACGCACACACACACACACACACACAGCATGACTTTCCAATTATATTTCTGCAAATCTTAAAAGCGGAAAGCGCAGGGTGTGGTGGTGTACACCTGTAATCCCAGTACATGGAAGGCCGAGACAGGAAGATCACAGGTTCAGCCAGCCTCGGTAACAAGACAGTTTAAGCGAGACTTAATTGAAGGGGGAAAGCTATCCGTTGTCTTTTCCGACTTTGGAAAACAAGGACTGACCATTTTGAGGCCATTTCACCAACTTTGGCTATAAAACACCTTTTTCTAATGCTGGGGAAGGAGGAAATCAGCTGGGCAAATCATCGTGCACACCATCCACAGAAATCCCGGAACCTCACGGTGCCGTTAACTACACCCTGGGTCGCACGCTGGCTGGCTGGCTGCAAGACTGCGCAGCCCAGGGGCTCGGGCCAGGACCGTACCCACCCAGAACCGCCGCACTGGAGCTCAGCACGCACTCCTGCCCCAGGCCGCGTATCAGCTGATGACTAGACTCCGCGGCGCTGTAGCGGTCCGAGGCGGACAAGGACTCTTGCAGCTGCAGCAAGTTGCTCCGCAATACCTCTTTGGAGTCCGCCATGATAAGGACATTAAGCGCGAATGAGCGAGCCTAGCCACGGAGGGAACTTCGGCGCTGCGCGGGGCGGGGCTACGGCGCGGGGCGCGGGGCGGGGCTACGGCGCGGAGGTGGGCCGGAGGCTAGGAAGTGGGGACCGGGCCACGGCGGGGGCGTAGTCAGCAACTGGGCGGGGCTACGTCTCGGGCGGGGCTACGACGTGTGGGGCGGGGCTACGGCGCGTGGCGGGGCGGGCGGGGTGACGGGGTAGGGCGGGGCGGAGCCCGAGCGGAACCTTCCACTAGCCTCTGGCTGGGAGGCCCCTGTCAGCATCCTGCTGGGACTTGATGGATTCAGTGCAGAACACTGAATGCCCTTCGTAGGTACTCGCTGAAATGAGACATAAGAACTTAACGCTGTGGCCGGTAAAACAAGTTAGGGGAGGCGGACGTGGTGGCACACGCTTGTAATCCCGGTACTTCGGAGGTTGGAGCGAAGGATTAAAGGTTCGAAGACAGCCTGAGCAAGTAGTAAGACTCTCAGCAACGTAGTGAAACCATGTTTAAAACTAAAATTAAAATAGGGCTGAGTGTTTAGCTCAGAGGTAGAACGCCCCCGGGTTCAACCCCCAGCACCAAAAGTGGCAAGGAGCGTTATTTGAGATACGCAAGTTTGTGTCAAACGTATCTGGCATGCCTTAGAAGCCAAACAGGTCCTTCTCGTCTAACACCTTGTGAGGAACACCCCCCCTCAAGAACTTGGCCTAGTGGGACGCTCCAGATTTCCCGCGAAAACGCAGTCCCATGGCAGGTCAGACCATCTGACCTGAGGGTGGAGCCCGGCGGGGCCCGCGGGCGTCGACGCCGAAGCTTTCCCCTCAGTCCCCCCGTCCGGGTGCGGTGGCGCCTTCCGGAGGCGGGGCCACGGCAGTGCGCCGCTGTCATTGGTGGGATGGCCGCGAGGCGGGGCCTGCTGTCCCGCCGGCGGGAAAAGCTCAGCCAGGCTCGCGTGGCGGCGCGGAGACCTGGTAGGCCGGGGTACACGGGAGCCGCGGCCCGAGCGGCTGGGGCAGCGACACGCTCCAGGGAGTCGGCCGGCGGGCCAGGAAGGGCCCGGCGCGAGCCTCTCTGTGTTGTGCAGGTAGCCCGGCAGCATGTCGTCCCCCGCGTCCACCCCGAGCCGCCGAAGTAGCCGGCGCGGTCCGGCCACCTCCGCCCATACGCGTGAGTTCCCCCCCCCCAAGCCCCGAGTCCCGCGGGCAGGTCCGCTCTGCCTCCCGCCGGGCCGGAGAGCCTGAAACGCCGGAGGCCGGGCACCGGTCTGCACCGCGGCCCCCGCATTTGGGTTTCGGTTGGTTAGAGGCACCCTACTCCTTTGCCTCAGTTTTGCTCTGCGTGTGATCGTTAAGTAATCAATTCATTTATTAATGAATCAAACCCGAGAGACCAACCCTGGAAGTCCAAAGCTGAAAGCTGATGGCTATCTTATTTGCTTTGTACACCAGCCCGAAGTGAGGAGGCCAGGTCGTCTCCCTCTCGGAGGCGCAGAGGTGAGGAGTCCACCTCCACTGGAGAGCTGCAGCCCATGCCGACCTCCCCCGGAGCAGACCTTCAGAGCCCTGCCGTCGCTCAGGATGCCTTGTTTTCTAGTCCTCAGATGCATTCAAGTAGGTTTCTGAAAGTCTAGGTTCTATTGTAATTGATAATGCACAAGACTGCCTTTAGTGTTTAGTAACAGTACTTGTCATGGAGCCTAAGCGTACCGTTTGTGCATTAGCGAAAGACACCAAAAGAGCAGACGAAAGAAGTTTAGGGCAGAGAGAGCAACCTTTTTTTGTATTTTATAAAATAGAACACTAATTCCTCAAAATCTCACCTACTAAGCATAACCACAAGTATTCAATTTGCTGTTGATAGATGCCATCAGATGACATGCCCAATGTTTTGATGTGCTATTAGAATTTCATTACAAACTGAATTTCCATTTTGTGTTTATAGATATTCCTTTGGACTTTGATGTTAGCTCACCACTGACATATGGCACTCCTAGCTCTCGGGTAGAGGGAACCCCAAGGAGTGGAGTTAGGGGTACACCTGTGAGGCAGAGGCCTGACCTGGGCTCTGCACGGAAGGGTCTTCAGGTCGACTTGCAGTCCGATGGGGTGAGCACGACACAATTTTCTGATAACATTCTCTCAGGAGACATAAAATGGATATATGTAATTCTGTCATCCTTTTCTTTGTAGGCAGCAGCAGAGGATATAGTGGCAAGTGAGCAGTCTCTGGGCCAAAAACTTGTGATCTGGGGAACAGATGTAAATGTGGCAACATGCAAGGAAAATTTTCAGGTGGGTTGATCATCTTAAAACATAACTTGGGGCTCTGAAGACAATGGAAGAAAGTTAATATGTGAGTAGCCAGAATGCATACGGGCCTAGACGTGGGTGGCTTAGAATTGTTGATATATTGCAAACAATGTAATTTTCACCTTATCTCCAGGTAGTGAAATACTCATAACTTTTTGTATTTTATTTTCTTATTTTTTGGTGCATTAAGCTTAATATTTTTTCTCTCCAATCAAGAGGTTTCTTCAGCGTTTTATTGACCCTATGGCTAAAGAAGAAGAAAATGTTGGAATAGATATTACTGAACCCCTGTACATGCAACGGCTTGGGGAGGTAACCAAATAATTTTACTAAGAAATTAACTTGTATGTTCCAAAATAATAAAATTTGGAAAATATAACTTGTTTGCTTTATCATTTAGCTTATTTGTTTTATCTTACAGATTAATGTTATTGGGGAACCATTTTTAAATGTAAACTGTGAACACATAAAATCATTTGACAAAAATTTATACAGACAGCTCATCTCCTACCCACAGGTAAGAGTGTGGGTTTGACCTTGAAAAGTTACAGTAAATTTCTAGAAAAGTTTTTTTTTTCTTTTCTTTTTTTTTTTTTTTTCTTTTTTTTTGGTGGTACTGGGGTTCCTAGAAGCCCTTCTACATCCGGGCTACACTCCCAGACCTATTTTTACATTTTTATTTGGAAACAGGGTCTCCTAAGCCAGCGCGCGCGGCTGGCTTCGAACCTGAGCGATCCTCCTGTCTCTGCCTCCCAAGCGCAGGGATTACAAACGTGCGCCACCACGCCCAGCCTAGAAAAGTTTCTGTATAGCATAATTTTCTTGGTAATAGAGTATGGTTCTAGCCATCTACAGTAACACATGCCTATAATCCCAGTACTTGGGAAGCTGAGAAAAGAGGATCTCGAGTTTGAGACCAGCCTGGGTATCTGAGACCCTACTTCAAAATAAAAAGCTAGTCATGGTGGCATGTCCCTACTACCCTACTACATAGTAGGCTGGGACTGGGAGATCACAGGTTTGAGACTTAGTAAGACTCTCAGTAACTAAGATACTGTTTCAAAACAACATATAGCCAGACTTGTGGCACATGCTTGTAATCCCAGTATTTGAGAGGCTGAGACAGGAGGATTGCAATGGTTCATGGCCAGCCTCATCTACTTAGTGAGGCCCTCTGCAACTTAGACCCTGTTTCCAAAATGAAGAATAAAAAATAGGGCTGGGGGTGTAGCTCTAAGGTAGAATGCCTCTGGGTTCCATCCCTAGTACCACAAAAAAGAAAGTTTTTTAAATGAAATAAAAGAGCTGGAGGTATAACTCAGATAAAATGTCCCTGGGTTCAATCCCTAATGCCCCTTTAAAAAAAAGCCAGGCGTGGTGTGGCGAATGCTTGTAATCCCTGTGCTTGGGAGGCTGAGACAGGAGGGCCACACAGGTTCGAAGCCAGCCTCAGCTACTTAGTGGGGCTCTCAGCAACTTATTGAGACTCTGTTTCCAAAATAAAGTATAAAATAGGTCTGAGAGTGTAACCCAGAGGTAGAAAAGCCTCTGGGTTCCACCCCCAGTACCACAAAAAATAAATAAATGTAACTTGAAGTTCTATATATGTTATGTATATATTATAACAAATATGTTGACGTTATATGGGGAATTTTACGTTAAATTTGAATATGGTAGGTATGATCTTATCTGTCTTGGTTATTTCATTAAGTAGGAGCTGAGTATCCTTCTCTTCCAAATTAGTGACATAAAGTATGCCCAAAATTCTAAAAGGCATTTCTGTATTCATTACCACCTTTAAGCCCAATAAGAATATGTAGTAAGCTAGTTTAGTGTACCTAAGTTTTGGAAATACCATGTGCATGGTTCTATAGATTAATACTGTGGGTTATGCCATTTATTTTTGCATATATACTTTACTAATACAAAATGTCTTGTTTCTTGTATTTAAATCTAAGACAATTAGAAACATAACTTGGCACCTTTATGCTTATTTCTACAGGAAGTGATACCCACTTTTGACATGGCTGTCAATGAGATCTTCTTTGACCATTATCCTGACTCCGTTTTAGAACATCAGATTCAAGTGAGACCATTCAATGCAGTGAAGACCAGGAATATGAGAAACCTGAACCCGGAAGGTAATTTGTTGAATGGCGGGAAGGTTCCTTGTGTGAACATGAACAAATCCTATTTCATCAAGGAACTTGAAAAGAAGTGACAGTAATGGTGATAGATTGTTAGTGGATCAAATAATGCTGGCCCAGTTTTGCTCCTCACTTATACAAACCCGTTATACCTTTTTATAAGGTAATTAAAATGTCTGATATAAAGGGTATTTATACCCTTTATAATTCTCTACCTTAACAAAAAAAGCAGACAGCTGTCAGTAGACAGTAAATGACATGAGAGGCCAAACACTTGAAAGGCAGTGTTTGAATGGGGCTGGGAAATCTAGGTCCTGGAAAGCTTTGAACACCAATTTAACCTAGATTTTAAGTCAGGCGTGGTGGTGCACGCTTGTAATTCTAGTGCTTGGGAGGCTGAGACAGGAGGGTCACAGGATTGAGGACAGCCTCAGCAAGTAGTTAGACTCTCAGCAACCTAACAAGACCTTGTTTCACAATAGAAATAAGCTTGACATGGTGTTACACAGTTGTAATCCCAGTGCTTCAGGAGCTGAGACTAGAGGATTGCAGGTTCAAGGCTACTTGGGCCCTCAGTAACTTAGTGAGACCCTCAAAATAAGGAATTAAAAAATAGGGTTAGGGGTGTAGCTAGGAGATAAAATGCCCCTGGGTTCAATCCCCAGTTCCACATAAAAATAAAAAATAGGTCTGAAGGTATAGCCCAGAGATAGGTGTGGTGGCACATACCTGTAACACCAGTACTCGAGTGGATAAGTTGGGAATGATGGCACACTGTTGTAATCCCAGTACTTGGGAGGCTGAGACTGGAGGATTGCAGGTTCCAAGATAGCCTCACCTACTTAAGTAGTAAGGCCCTCTGCAACTAAGTAAGACCCAGTTTCAAAATAAAGAATGAAATAAGCTGGGCGTGGTGGCGCACGCTTTTAATTCCCGCGCTTGGGAGGCTGAGACAGGAGGATCATACAGGTTCGAAGCCAGCCTCAGCTACTTAGTGATGCTCTCAGCAACTTAGTGAGACCCTGTTTCCAAATAAAATATAAAATGGGTCTGGGAGTATAGCCCGGAAGTAGAAAGTCTCTGGGTTCCACCCCCAGTACCACCAAAAAAAAAATAAAAATAAAGAATAAAAAATGGGATGAGGGTATAGCTCAGCTAGAATGCATCTGGGTTCACCAGATATCAAAAAATGCACCAGGTATCAAGAAAAAAGCTGAATGTGTGTGGCACACCTGTAATCCCTTAGGCTGAGACAGGAAGATCACAGGTAGAAGCTAGCCCTCAGCAATGTAGCAAAACTCTGTTTCAAAATAATAAAAGTAGGGCTGGAGGTATGGCTCAGAAGTAGAATGCCTCTGGCTTCCATCCAAAATATCTCACCCCCCTCTCAAAAAAAAATTAGGCCAGTTGCTAATAATCCCAGTACCTAGGGAGGCTAAGAAGGATTGGGAATTCCAGATCAGCCTAGGCAATTTAATGAGACAAAATCTCAAAATAAACAGCTGGGGTGTAACTCAGTGGCAGAGAGCAGTAGTTGAGCTTGTACCTGCCTCTCATCCCCAGTACTGCCACAAAAAAAGAAAGTCAGCTTGACTTTAAGGCTACTTTTTTTTTTTTTTTTTTTCTCTTTTAGTACTGAAGGTTGACCTCAAAGGCATTCTACCTCTGAGCTACACTCCCAGCACTAGTTTTATTTATTTAGAAACTCTTAAGTGGCTGAGGCTGGCCTCCCTTTTTGTGTGTGTGTGGTGGTACTGGGGTTCCTGGAAGTCCTTCTACCTCCAGGCTACACTCCCAGACCTATTTTATACTTTTTTATTTTTGGAAACAGGGTCTCCTAAGCCAGCACAGCTGGCTTCGAACCTATGCGATCCTCCTGTCTCCGCCTCCCAAGCACGGGATTACAAGAGTGCGCCACCACGCCCCTCTGGCCTCCCTTTTTTGAAACAGAATCTTTAAGTTGCTAGGGCTGGCCTCAAACCTGCAATCAAAGAGACAGATCATTTGGCTTCAGAGTCCACTCTAATGATGTGGGACTACAGGACTTCAAGAGTGAGGCAGGCGGCCATGGCTTCTTATCAAGAAGCAGGGAGATGGTGGGAGGCCTCTTGGACTGTAGCCTGAAGATAGAAAGGCCAGAAGTCTTCAGGGTGGAGGGGAAGTTAGACTGGCCACAGAAGAGGTGCACTAATCCCAGGCCAGTCCTTGAGACTACCTAGACACCTATTCATGCTCTGTCACAGAATCTGCCATGACCCTACTGTCCCCAGCACCCAGGGAGGTTCTACAACCTCAGTGTAGGCCCAGGTCTGGAGGGGCTGTTGTCTATGGCTCATTGACAACCTGGCTTCTATCTCTCCTTGCAGATATCGATCAGCTCATCACCATCAGCGGCATGGTCATTAGGACATCCCAACTCATCCCTGAGATGCAGGAGGCCTTCTTCCAGTGCCAAGTGTGCGCCCACACAACCCGGGTAGAGATGGACCGTGGCCGCATCGCTGAGCCCTGCGTGTGTGGGCACTGCCACACCACCCATAGCATGGCCCTGATCCACAACCGTTCTCTCTTCTCTGACAAGCAGATGGTACGTGGCTTCTCTGCACCTGGGAAGGGCTCCCACACTTTCACCTTCATTCTGCCTCTGAATCCTCAGAAAGCCAAGCGTGACTTGATGCTCTGTGGCTTAACCTTGCTTCTAAGTGGCATTCAGCTGCTTCAGTGTCGTTGACAGTGGATTGTGGGCTGGAATATGCACAGCACACTGAGGTGCTGGGACTCAGTGGGCTTTCTCTTGCAGTGAGCACCACCACTGTTATATGCACCCTGGTCTTAAAAGCTTCAGTCATAGCCAGTCACGGTGTTTCACACCTGTAATACCAGTAATAGGGAGGCTGAGGGAGGCTCATGGGTTCAAAGCCTAACTTGTACCTTAGAAAGATTCTCAGCCACTTAGACCCTGGGGGCTTTTGGTTTTGTGTGTGTGTGACACTGGGGATAGAACCCAGGGGCATTTTACCTCCAAGCTATACCCTTAGCCCTACTTTTTATTTTTTATTTTGAAACAGGATCTCAGTAAGTTGTAGAGAGCCTTGCTAAATAGCTGAGGCTGGCCATGAACCTGTGATCCTCCTATCTTAGCCTCCCGAGTACTCAGATTACAAGTGTGTACCACCATACCCAACTTGGGCCCAGTTTTAAAATAAAAACAAAATGAAGCTAAGGGTAGAGGGTCTATCTCAAGAGAAAAATACCTCTCGATTCAATCCCCAGTTTAAAAAAAAAAAAAAAAAAAGATAGTATTAGTTAAGCAAGCCTGCTCGTTCATTTATTAAATCAATTTTTTTAATTGTTTTGGGAAAAGGGTGTGGCTAGGTTGCTGAGAGTAATTGGTAAGGAGTTGATAGAGCAAGATTCACTGGTTCACACCCATAATCCCAGTACTCTGGAGGCTGAGACAGGATCACAGTTTCACAGTAGCCTCAGCTATTTAGTGAGGCTCTCTATAACTTAGTGAGACCTTGTTTCAAAATAAAGGATAAAAAAAAGAGGTAAAATGCCCCTGGGTTCAATCCCCAATACTGCAAAAAAAGAAAAGAAAAATATGTACTGAGGCCTGGTGGTACATTAATCTTAGTACTTGAGTGGCTGAAACAGGAGGCTTGCGGGTTTGAGTCCAACCTTAGCAACTTAGTGAGACTCCAGCTTCAAAGTAAAAATGAAAGGGGCTGGGGCTGTAGCTCAGAGGTAGAATGCCACTAAATTCAATCTCCAGAACTCTCCCCTTCTAACAAAAAGAACTTCAGCCAGGAAAGCTATTAGAAGTAGCTTTTTGTGGGGCAGTGCTGGGGAGCAAACCTAGAACCACCTTTCATGCTAAGCAAGTGCTCTAACACTTAGCACTAAACTATAACCTCATCTCCTGCTAGAAGTAACTTCTTGAGAAATAGAAACATAGGCAAACATTTATGCAAAGAGATACACTATAACCTTACAATGGTAGGTCACTGGAATCATGTCAATCACTCCTTCCCTAAAACAGGAGTGTTTTGTTTTTATTGTTGATGGCTTTTGGGTGTTGCTCGACATTCTAACTCCAAGCTACACTCCCAGCCTGTTGTTCTGTTTGTTTGTTTGTTTGTTTTCTCTCAGTATTTGGGGTGGAACCCAGGGACATTCTGCCTCTGAGCTATACCCCAGTCCTATTTTTTCTTTTATTTTTTATTTTTTAATTTTACTTTTATTTATTTATTTATTTTGGTGGTACTGGGGTTCCTGGAAGCCCTTCTACCTCCGGGATACACTCCCATGGGCTACATTCCCGGACCTATTTTTTAACTTTTTTATGTGGAAACAGGGTCTCTTAAGCCAGCGAGGCTGGCTCCAAACCAGCGCAATCCTCCTGTCTCCGCCTCCCAAGCGCGGGGATTACAAGCGTGCACCACCACGCCCAGCGTTATTTTTTAATTTTTATTTTGAAACAATCTCACTGAGTTGTTAAGAGCCTCACTAAGTAGATGAGGCTGTCCGCGAATCCCAATCCTCTGGTCTCAGCCTCCTGAATCCTGGGATTACAAGCATGCGCCAACACGCCCGGCTCTTATTTATTTGTTATTTGGAAACAGGGTCTTGCAGAGTTATCAACAACCTTACTAAGCTGCTGAGACTGACCTCAAACCTGAGATCCTCCTGTGTAAGCCTCCCAAGTATTGTGATTACAGGCATGTGCCTCTGTGTCCTGCAGGCAAGAATGTTTAAACAGCCACCATCCTTTGGTTCATGCTTATAATCCTAGCACTTGGCAGGCTGAAGCAGGATCCCAGGTTCGCAGCCAGCCTCAACTACTTAGTGAGGCCCTCTGCAACTTACTGAGACCCTATTTCAAAATAAAAGAAGAAAGAATAGGGCAGGGAGGGTTGGCTTGGAGACATCCTGCCCCTGGGTTCCAACCCTAGTACCACAAAAAAAAAAAAAATAGGGTTGGGAGTATAGCTCAAAGGTAGAATGCCCTGATTTCATACTCAGTATTGCAGGGAAAAAAGAAAAGTAAAGAAAGAAAACAGGTCCTTGTCAAGTCAAAAGCAGATTCTAATGCTGAAAGGGTGGTGCATGCCTGTAATCCCAGCACTTTGTAGCCTGAGACAGGAGGATTGCAGGTTAAAGACCTTCCTCAGCAACTTAGCAAGGCCCTCCGCTACATAATGAGACAATATTTCAAAATGCAAATATAAGGGCTGGGGATGCAACTCAGAGATGGAATGAATGTCCCTGGGTTCAATCCTCAGTACCACACACACGTGAAAAGATTATTTTGAACTCCCTGGAGATTAAAACAGGTTTTTTGTTTGTGTGCTACAGGGGATTGAACCCAGGAACATCCTGAGAACTACAGCCCCAGGCCTTTTTTTGAGGAGGGTCCTGCCAAATTGTTATGGCTGGCCTCAAATCTGCTATCTTTCTGTCTCAGCCTCCCAAGTACTAGGATTGCAGGCATGTGCCACCTCACCTGGCTATGAGTCATTTGTAAAGGGAAGTAAGGATGCTAGATTAAAAAAAAAAAAATGCTGTTTCTGAGCAGCACAAAGACAGTTGTGAGTCTCTGTCTTTGTGGTCCTTTGTTTTCCAAGTGTTCTCTGTTCACTGCTCTTCCGTTAGATCAAGCTTCAGGAGTCCCCTGAAGACATGCCCGCCGGCCAGACTCCACACACTGTTGTCCTTTTTGCTCACAATGATCTTGTGGACAAAGTCCAGCCTGGGGACAGAGTAAATGTCACAGGTAAGAGTATAAATTTGTCAACACTATAGGATGCCTG